>NC_061119.1:194718714-194732176 GCF_002878395.1 Capsicum annuum | reverse complement strand
ATATATATATATATATATATATATATATATATATATATAATTTGTAAAATATTGCGATCACAACAAATCACACATACTTTACACTTGGTAATCCGATAAGCCGAACCACTAGTTCACAAATCAAAATGTCATTATAGATTATTGATTTCGATTCGATTCTGAACAGTCGTAGCTAGAGTCAAGGATGTTATGTTCAAATTTAAGTACTGATTGTCTTTTACTGTCTCAAATAAAATTCTTGCTATGAAAGAATAAGCATTGATTGAGATCATGCTGAAATATTGAGATCTTTATCTAATTATTTTTTTAAAACTTGAAAAGGTGTAAAATTATACTAACTAAAATTAATTAAGAATGTCAATCTAAGTAAATGTATTTGAAAACGTATATAAATGTATTTGAAAACGTATCTAACAATAATGATTATGTTTTAAAATTGTAAAATTATACTTAAATTAACAAATAATGAGTATGTGTGAAAATTGACAAATTCTAAACGTATTTACCACTGTATGTTTTCAAATACTGAAAATACGTTTCACTGGAAAAAATATTTAAGTGTGGAGGAAAAATATTTTAATAAAGAATTAGAATTAGAGAAAAATTTTTACTTGAGAATTAGAATTAGTAAAAAAATTATGTTTAAATCGGTTTGAAAATATGTTTCGATTTTCACAATATGTTTCCAATTGCGTTTGATTGAAAATTATAAACGTTTATACCAATTATGTTTAATGTGTCGATGTCTATTATTTCTAAAGTCTTTTGAATTGACGATTGAAATATTATCAATTTTTTAAAAAAAAATTATCTAAATCTATTAATAATAATTAATAAAATACTTAATTAAAGTTCATATTAATAACAATGTAAGTAACGATTCACAAGTTATTAAATCGGAATAGACAACTTGTTACAACATCATATGACTCTTTTAGATTGATGTTGACTAGGGTTGACACTTACAGATTATATGTTTTTATCATCATATGACTCTCTTAGATTATACGTTTTTATTGTTTACTATAATGTGTCAATATTTATCATGTCTAAAGTGTTTTGAGTTTTTGTTGTTGTTATTAAAATATTTTCAAATTAGATTAAAAATTATTTAAATATACAATTTAAATTTGTATAAATATATTAATTAATATAATTCTACCACATGACATAGGAATATGATTTAAATAATGATTTACTTGATCAAATCGACGTGACATAGTAATACAACTCTACCGCATTAACGTTGGACTCTCTTTTGTTGTTGTTAACTAGGATCGACACAAATGAACTATATATAATTTTATGATTTTTATAGTTTGTTAATGTCTAAAATATTTTGAATTTTGTCTATTTTTATTGAATTGTTTATACATTAAATTTTAAAAACTATTTTCAATTTATTTAAATATAATATTTGATAAAATTATTTAAATAGAGGTTATATATAATAATAATCATAAGTAATGATTCATAATTTTTTAAATTGATGTAACATATGGGTTCAAGACTGTAACATCAATGTGTGACTCTCCTAAGTTAATGTTAACTAGAGTCGACATATATGAACTATATGTATTTTATAATTTTTCTGTTGAATCGATATCTATCATGTCTAAACTATTTTGAGTTTTAATTGTCATTGAGAATATTTTCCAATTATATTTAAATAATTATCTAAATACGTTTTAAAAAAAAAAATTAAACTCAATAATTGGTAAAATTACTTATTAGAGGTTATATTAATGGCAAATATATATAATGATTAGCAAATTATTGAATCAAAGTAAATGTATTAAGTTCTATATTACAAGAATAAAAACAATTACCTATAGAAAAATATGAAATTTTTTAGTTGGCATGTTCTATTGATATCTCTTTTAACTTAATTGAAGCAGCAGTCCTAACATTGTTGAATTTACTACATTCTTGATCCTTTAGATTAAATTTTTTGAAAAGAATACACAACAAGATTTTAAATAGCTAAAAACTCAGAGAAATAAATTCTTGAAATGAATTTGTATCATTAGAAATTTTAATAATTTATCTTGTCTAATTACATAATTTTAATAATTTATCTTGTCTAATTAAATAATTTTAAGTAATTTTATTTTTCTTTTAATAAATTATAAAAATAAAATGTCAATAAACTTGAAAAAAAAATACTTTTCTAAATTTTTTAAATTATTTTATATTCTAAATTCTCATTCTAAAAATGTGGCCAAATAGAATAACTGTCCAACAAAGACAAATAAAATTATTTATAATTATTTTTAAATTACCATTCAATCATTTATATATCATTTTAAAACTATTCAACAATTTTAAAATTATTTTTAAGTTTAATATTATTTTAAATTAAAAAATTACTCAAATAAATGAAATAACTTAACGTTTTTCTTCTTTGTTTGTATAGATATTATTTTGAAATGCAAAGTCAACAAACAAATAAGTAAACAAGTTATATGTTCAATCCTCATGTGTTGGAAATAGCTAGAAGAATAAATAAGAAAGAAAATATAAATTTGGGAGAAAAGGGTAAGAATGTAAAAATATAAATCTGCTTACAATGTCAATAAACTTTATTATCAATTTTGAGTCATTATGGCCACATTTTATGGCCAAAAGGATTTTTCCTTAAATGCAAGATAGTAGATGGAGAAGAAATATACATAATCTCTATTCGGGTATTGGATTTATTTTGGGTGAATTAATTTATTTGAAGTAAAATGAATTAAAAAATGGGTAAACGCATACGATTGTGTGTCCCTCCGTTAGAGTAAAGGATATATATAACTTAAAGAGTAAATACATAATTACACCACTGATCTTGTTCGAGATTTTTAAAAAGACACCTAAACTTTAACATCGACTTATTACCACATGATTCTTCTTTATTTTGTTGCAAACACATCATTTTGCGCTGAATCTCAGTCACAACAAAGTGAGTGAAGACACGCGCCAATCAGGTGCTGCCATGTGTCAACTACGTTTAATTTTATATTTTTTTTAGAGTAAATACATAATTACACCACTAATCTTGTTCGAGATTTTTAAAAAGACACCTAAACTTTAACATCGACCTATTACCCCACGATTCTTCTTTATTTCGTTGCAAACACACCATTTTGCGCTGAATCTCAGTCATAACAAAGTGAGTGAAGACACGCGCCAATCAGTTGCTACCACGTGTCAACTACGTTTAATTTCATATTTTTTTAATAAAAATTTCATTTTTATTTAATTTAACACCCCGCCCCCCCCCCCCCCCCCCCCCATTCAACACCCTCACCCCCCGTCCAACACCTCCACCCCCATTCAGCACCCCCACCCCCATCAGCATCTCCCCCGAACCCTCCAACCCCCTCCCATACTCCGTCAGCATGCATTCTCGTTCTTTTTATTATTATTATTTTTTGGTTCAATTCACTTCAAAAAAATAGTTTTAGGATTAAATTGAAAGTTTTATGATTGAATTGAGTTTTAAAGATAGTTAAATGATATGATTTAACTGAAAAATGGAGCTTTAATGATATGATTTTTTTAAAAAAAAAGCTTCAATGGAGGAACTTTAATGGTGACATTGTGTTGAAGAGCTTTAATGGTGTTGAAGAAGACATTTTGTTGAAGAAGAAATGGTGGGTAGTTAAATGATATGATTTAATTGCAAAATGGAGCTTTAATGAATGATTTTTTTTTAAAAAAAAAAAAAAAACTTCAATGGAAGCTTTAATAGTGAATTGAGTTGAAGAAAAAAGAGTGGGTGAATCGGGGGGGAGGGGCTGAGAGGAGTAGAGATAATTTTATAAAATAAATAAATATTATTTAAAAAAAGAATATAAATTATATATCAATTATTTTACACGTGAAAATTTTTGATTGGTCAAAAAGGTCAAATTCGAGCCCTTTCACGCGCCTGTGGCGCGTGCATACACGCAGAGGGTCAAAATGGTGTGTTTGCAACAGATTAAGTAAGAATTGTGGGGTAATAGGTAGAATTCAAAGTTTAGGTGTCTTTTTAAAAATCTCGGCCTACATCAGTGGAGTAAATACATAATTACACCACTGATCTTATTCAAGATTTTTAAAAAGACACCTAAACTTTAACATCAACCTATTACCCCACGATTCTTTTATATTTCGTTGCAAACACACCATTTTGTGCTGAATCTCAGTCACAACAAAGTGAGTGAAGACAGACGCCAATCAGGTGCTGACACGTGTCAACTACGTTTAATTTCATATTTTTTTAAATAAAATTTTCCTTTTTATTTAATTTAACACCCCATCCCCCCCCCCCCCCCCCCCCCCCCCGTCCAACACCTCCACCCCCATCAGCATATCCCCCTAACCCTCCAACCCCCTCCCACACTCTGTCAGCATGCATTCTCGTTCTTTTTTTTTTCGGTTCAAATCACTTCAAAAAATAGTTTTATGATTGAATTGAAAGTTTTATGATTGAATTGAGTTTTAAAGATAGTTAAATGATATGATTTAACTGAAAATGGAGCTTTAATGATATAATTTAAAAAAAAAAACCTTCAATGGAGAAGCTTTAATAGTGACATTGTGTTGAAGAGCTTTAATGGTGTTGAAAAAGACATTGAGTTGAAGAAGAAATGGTGGGTAGTTAAATGATATGATTTAATTGTAAAATGGAGCTTTAATGAATGATTTAAAAAACAAAAAAAGCTTCAATGGAAACTTGAAGCTTTAATGGTGAATTGAGTTGAAGAAGAAAGAGTGGGTGGGTTGGGAGGGGAGGGCGGAGAGGGGTAGGGATAATTTTATAAAATAAATAAATATTATTTAAAAAAAAAAGAATATAAATTATATATCAATTATTTTACACGTGACAACTTTTGATTGGTCAAAAAAGTCAAATTCGAGCCCTTTCACGCGCCTGTGGCCATGTATACACACAGAGGATCAAAATGTCCTGTTTACAACGGATTAAGTAAGAATTGTGAGGTAATAGATCGAATTCAAAGTTTAGGTATCTTTTTGAAAATCTCGATCAACATCAGTGGGGTAATTATGTAGTTATTCTAACTTAAATTATTAAAGCCAGTGACATATATGTACCCAAAATATAACAGAGAATATACACGTATCATTTATGATAGTTTGAAAATATAGATTTCTCTTTTCTATTATATATATAGTGATGTTATAAATATAGTACTATATATAGTGAGTGTCTACTTTACCATATATAGTAAATATCTATTTATGAAAAAATTAGAAATCCGAAGGTTAGTTTTTCCCTATAAATAAAGGGGTTTTTCTTCATTGTAATTAACTCCACAAGAATCCATGAGAAATGAAGAAGTCTCCTCTCTTCTCTCTCTATTCTTTTTGTACTTACTTTATATTTCATAACATGTTATCAGCACGAGATTCTACCAAATAAGGTGAGATTATAAATCTAAAGGTAATGTTAAGGTTAGTAATTCCTTATGCTATTTTTCTTTTTTTATTAATGATCTAATTATTGTTGGATTTGAGAAAAAAATAATTGATTTGGAACCACTTATACTTTAAATTTATTCATAAAGAACAATATTGTTAAAATATATGATGATGGATTTAAATCTCATCTCATTAAGAGGGTAAGACATTGGGTTAAAAGTTTTCAATGCACCATGATGATAAGATGTTGGGTTCAATTCCCACCGAGTTATGCCTAAGACGTCTTTATATGGATAAGACGTTGAGTTTGAATCTCAATGTACCATATTAATGATATTATGATGGCTAAGGAAAAAATAATATGTATTTGATAAAAAGTCATGAAACTTGTCCATTAAATATGCTCCATTCTATTAATTGAATATTCCAGCATTATATGACAAGTCTGAAAGATGACAATTTGCTCCATTCTTGAAGTGAATGTGGTAGCAATATATGATATACTTTGAAAGATATGTATGTCTCAATGTGCTCCTGAAGTAGCAATATATCATGAAAGAGGTTATAAGCTATCCGAATTTGATAGGCTTAAGGAACGATTATACTTTATTCCTGGAGAATGAGAAGCTTATTAATGCAAACGTGCACTTGATTGTGATGATATCACAACTCACCTCCGAAAGAGGCAGAATAACTGAGAATAGTTATTTTGAAATCTACTTCTAAACTAGTAAATCAAAAATTTATTCATGTAATAGTAAATCTGAAATTTACTAAAGAAAAAAAAATACATGTCATGGTAAACTTGGGGTTTACTACTATAAATAAGTTCATAAGTTGACATGAACGATTGTGACATCTCGAAGATGTGCATGTTGAGTATTAGACATGGATTGAAGAACTAGAAGATTCTTCAAAAATTATTTATGTTGTTTGTTCTCATGATAAGTTGGTTGGACCAACTAATATTGGGATTGAATCTCTTAAAATCTAAGAACTATATAAAAGGTGAATAATTAAGGGGCCATACACCTATCATGTGATCTGTTAAGATGCATCGATATAAGATGATCACTTGTACGTTTATTGTCAATTTGTAGTTTGACATTCGTAAAGTTGCTTGTTCAATAAAATTGAGTTAAGAGCATAACTTCCAGATTGTGTAATCAAGATAATTCATCTTGATAATGTTGTTTGACATTGAATGCCTTCGATAAATAACTAAATCATTGCCAATAAGAACAAAGCTTCATGTTTTGGTTTGAAATATGATATATTATATACAAAAGTACTTATATACATCAAACCAATAAATTATGATTAATTCCCCCTCAAAGTTGGTTCTGAGTTAGGAACCACACATTGCCCATCTAATAGTTTTAATGTGCGGTATACGATTAATGAATATACCATAATGCACAAATATGGATTTCTCAAAGAAGATGGAGGATGTATGTTAGTTTTCCTAACATAAGGGGGAGATTATAAGCAACTATGAAATATGATAGGAATTATCATCAGATCCGCATTCAAAAGATAATTCAAGTTGAATTCCGAACGCATCTCATATTTAAGCTGCAAGTGCTCTTATTTTGTGTTCATAAAGGGCAAATTCTATGCATGCGTGAAGCGTGGTAGATCAATCGATTTCAAATGAAATAATCCTTCAAAATTATAAGGAGCAAATAATCATAATAAGAAGGCAATGTGCTCTTGAAGAGCCTATGACATAACACTTCATGAAACCTTATGAGAGGTTTAGGTACCTGAAAATAATGAAGCGATGAGATCTAAAAATGTTATGTCACACTGTGAACAGATACGAAATGAAATATCATTAATATCTTTGATACAATATTGACACAATATTGTAAAAGATTACGAGGATCCGAATTCTACATTTATTTAAGCATGCTGACGTAGAAATATTTATCGAGTGACATGAAAGGATGCATCTTGGTAAGCATAACACTTATTTGATTTGCAGTTCAGACACTTGAAGATGTCACACATATTGATATTGTCACTTGACAAAAATCTATATGAAAATCCCTAAAGGATTTAAAATGACTGAAGCATATAAAGTTTCTGAAAAATTGATGGTTTGATGGAAAATCCCTAAAGAATGAGAAAATCTATTTAAACTTGATGGTTTGAATATTATTGAAACTCTTGGAGAGTTTTCAAAAACAATAGATTATTTGGTAAAATAAAAAATATATCAATTTAGTTTGGTTATGACGTACCATATCTTAGTGCAATTGGTGCACTCATTTATCTTGCAAATACCACAAGACCTGATATAGTCTTTTCGATCAATTTGTTAGCAAGGTATAGTTCTGCTCCTACTAGGAGACATCAAAATGAGAATAAATATATGAACTTATTTATTCTAAAGATTGTAGTCCCGATCTTGTTGGTTATACCGATGCTAGGTACTTATCTGACCCGCATAAAGCTCGATCTCAAATAAGTTATGTGTTCATATGTGAGAGTACTGTCATATCTTGGACATATACAAAACAGTCTATCTAGCAACTTCATTGAACCATATTGAGATAATCGTTATTCATGATGCAAGTCGAGAATGTGTATGGTTGAGATCCATGATACATATCCTTCGAGAAAAAAGTGGTGTGAAATATGACAATGTACCCATAATTTTATACGGAGATAATGAAGCATGCATAACACAACTTAAGGGGAGATTCATAAAAGAAGATTGAATGAAGCACTATTCATCAAAGCTTTTCTACATGCATGAGCTCCAAAAGAATGGTGATATTAACGTGCAACAGATTCGTTCAAGTGACAATGTGGCTCATTTATTCACCAAGTCTCCTTCAATTGCAACTTTCAAGAAGATGGTGCACAAGATCGGAATGCAAAGGCTCAAGGATGTTCTCATTAGGGGGAATTAATACGCGTTGTACTCTATTTTCCTTACGAGGTTTTGTCCCACTAAGTTTTCCTTATAGGGTTTTTAATGAGGCAGCCTATATGCGTATTGGTAGAGATGTGTACTCTTTTTCCTTTATTAGATTTTTTCCACTAAATTTTTTTCAGTAAGGTTTTAACGAGACATATTATCTATCAATTAGACATTCAAGGGGAAGTGTTATAAATATATTACCATATATAGTGAATGTTTACTTTATTATACATAGTGAATATCTATTTAACAATTAGAAACCCAAGATTAGTTTTCCCCTATAAATAAAGGAGGTTTTTTTTGTTGTAATTAACTCCTCAAGAATCCATAAGAAATAAAGAAGTCTCCTCTCTTCTCTCTATTCTTTTTGTACCTACTTTAATATAAATAACAAGTGCATGTTTTTTATGAAGAAAATTTGAATAAACTTTATTTAGGTACCCTAACTCCGCTCATGCGGTCCCATTTATGATTACAAATTGAGACTGAAAATCAGAAGATTTGATCATTGCACTTCTCATTTTCCTTTTTTTTTTTCCTGATAACATGAGTAATTAATTAATAAATCAAATGCTGAAAAAGTTAGAAATATATCTTTTCGTGGGACCTGCATATAGGCATTAAATAGTTTTGCTATCTTGGTAGATTTTAAGTGAATAATATGCTAGAGTAAAATGCCAAAACACAAGTTCTGATATTGTGGTGGAGAGAAAAATGAAACTTTTGATCTTAACGTCACATATTAGGGCCTTTATGACAATGGAAATTACCTTTATTTCCAGTTTAATCATGAGATTTGCCGTTCAAATGGATTAGTCTTTAATTTTTACCTTTTAATGAAGCTATTTTTTAAAAATTTTATCCTAGAAATCAAACTAATACTTAGCAGAGAAGTTCATTAATGGCGCGGAACATAACTTATAGAATATAATAATGTGAAAAATATAAATTTATGTTGCACTAGAGAATTAATTATGAGAGGTAAAAGTTAAAATCAGCACAAAATAGGGAAAGGTGCAAGTAACCCTTCTTTCAAGTATACCTGTCAATCGGGCCGATCCGGTTCAAGTCGGCATCGACTCATTAAGTGTAATTGATATATGGGCCGGTCCGGGCCTAGTTTTAAATGAGCCGATTCGATCAGGGGCCAACAGTAAAAAGTTCAAAAACAGCCTGTGATTGGCCCATTTAGTCTAGAACCAGTTAAAATTGGTCTGGATCGGTTCAGTTCGGCCCACTTCGAGAAATAGATTGGTTACCGGTCCTTTATGTAAAAAAAAATAAAATTAAATTGAATTTACATGTTTTTTCCAATATAAACTATTATACACACCTATATACATTTTAAATATGTTAAACAATAAACGTAAAACATATATACATTACATATTATACTATTTTAGAAAACATATACACATGTATACAATAAATATATAAACTCATATATACATGCAATATAATTTACATACTACTTAACAAACTACATGAAACAATATACATACAACATATATACATTACATATATACTACTAATTTAGAAAACATATACACATGTATACATTAAATATTTACTACTTTAATCTATAGAAAATATATACAAATGTATACGTACAATATAATATATATACTACTAAAAATACTTGAACCAACATACATACAATATATATATATACATTACATATATACTACTTGCCTACTTTAGAAAACATATACACATGTGTACATTAAATATATACTACCATAGCCATAGTATTACATTTCATACATGAATTTATTATAGCATCAATCAAGTAAATTGGGGGAAGTGGACAAAAATATTTTTAAAATTTAGCAATCATAACAATAATAGTTTCTTTGTAACCTTCTTTATTCTTATATTCGTTAAGTAAACAAGAAATGTTGGCTAAATAAGCAAAAATATTACAAACAGTAGGATAACAAGCACCAGAAAATTCAATCGTAGCTATATAATTTTTTTTAAAAAATTTAACAAGAACAACAATTGCAGCCCAATCAGAATCATGTAGCATACACTCAGGAAAAGAACCAGAATATTGATTAAAAGTCATTCTAATAGAAACTTTATAAGTAAGACAGGTTTTTAAATAATTATAGGGAAAAGTCATTGTTTCCACCTTAAACTATACTCGAAAAGTCTAGGTCACACCTAAACTATCATAGTGACCTATTACACACCTAAACTATATAAAAGTGAAACTTTTTACACCCTGTAAAACATTATACCACTTGCATGTGGTGCGGTGTTTCACACGCGCCTGCCACGTCAGCACCACGTCATCACAATACGGAAAAAATAATAAATTTATTATTTTTCCTACTTTTTCCTTTTTCTCTTTAATTTAAACTTTTTCCTTCTTCATTTTCTTCTATATCCAATCTCAAAACCTCCATTGATACGGATATCATCATCATAGCCAAACTCAAATCGTCAATTAATTACCACTATTAACTTTATAAACCACCAACAAAATTGCCATCACCTTCAATTTCTTCTAACTTTGTCACCCATCTTTAACCCCTCTTTTCTCCTTCTTAATCGATGTTTTGACGAGATGGACAATTTTCTTTTTAGAGTGATGGAAGAGACATGAAACGAGAAAAACTTGAAAGTTGAAATCTAGCCAACAAAAAATCGATGAAAGTATTGAAAAATAAAATTCATCGGATTGAAAATTTTTGATGAATTAAAATCGGTCATTCTTTATAGTTCTCAATAAAATTGATAATGAAATGATTCCTCACATTACTATTCTATCAATAAAAAATAATTGAGGTATTTACATCAATAATGGTGAGTTAGATGAGGAAATTGATGGTGGTGGGTCGATGATGAAATTGATGGTGGCACTGATGAAATTAGTGATTGCAGGTGATGAATTGACGGCTATAGGAATTATTGAAATTGATAGTAGTGAGTTAAGTGATGAAATAGAATAAAAAATCAACAATGGAGTAAGAAGAAACATCAAATTGATGAAGAAAGTACTTCAAAAAAATAGAAGTTTCAATCACAATTAAAAATTGATTGAAAAAAAAAGAAGAAGAAGAAGTAGAAGATACCAACAAGTGAGGTGTGAAGAAGAAGATTTGTGAAGGAGGCGGGGGTGGGGGTGGCGGGTAGGGTGGGGGTGAAGAAGAGGATGCTTGGTAGGAAAGAATATCTTAATTTTTGTAACTTATTTTTGCTTTAATTATATTACCCACGCTCCATCTTTTATTTTAATTAATTATTTTTTGCCACGTCAGTTTTAGGGTGCAAACAAATTCACTTTTAAGTAATTCAAGTGTGTATTAGGTTGCTTTAATAGTTGAAGTGTGCCTTTAATTTTTCGGATATAGTTTAGGGTGGAAATAATGTTTTTTCCTATAATTATAAGTAGCATTCCATCTAGTATCACATTTTCAAGCATAAATATCGATCTAAGTCCATTTTGTTCATATTTAGCTTTAAATTCTTTCACTCTAATTTTTCGATTATTTTCTTGAATAAAGCCACAACAAGCCAGACCTTTTCAATATAAAGCTCAGAAATTCAAAACTATCTCTTATGATTAAATTATATATATAACAAGCACACTTAACATGAAATATTTCGGGCATCGGTGGAGAAAGTTCAACTTTTAACAAGTCAATAGCAATCTTGTTGTTAGATGCATTATCAAAAACTATACATAAAACTTTTCTTTCAATACCATAATATTTTGCAACTTTAGGAATAGATTCATAAATAAACTTTCCAGTGTGTCTACGATCTTCATCATACAAAAATGCTAGAATACGTTTTTGCATAACAAAATTACTATTTATCCAGTGACAAGTAATTGTTAAATAATAATTTTTATTAATAGCACGATCAAGATAAGAAGTTAGAATAACTCTATCTGGAATATTTTTTAATAATGCAGATAAATAATAAATATATAGTGCATGTAGTCTAAAAATATCGTTCCGATAAGTACTTCTAGGAATACCTGTAAACATAGGATTATAAATTGTTTGAATATAATGAATAAAAGCATTTGGAGAAGCAAAGGTGAAAGGCAAACAACCCATAGCTATCATTTTTGCTATTTCTTTCCGATCCTTCGTTTTATTATAATTTTTAACTAATTCACCGGTTGTTGGGTTCAATCTACTTTGTGTTGGCCCACCAACAGTCTCACCACCTTGTGCAAGACTTAGCTCTACCGCATATTTTTTTCTTAAATGTCTCATCAACGAACCCGTACCCCCTTTATTGCCTCCGATTTTATGCTCGTATACAATTTCACAAAATTTGCATTGCACCTTAGTTTCTCTTTCTATTTTCGAAAAAAAAATTCATGCAATACAAGTTCTTCTACGAGATCTTATAGGGGCACGGAGAGGCTCCTTAATTCGCCAGTGCAATAACTATCCAAATTATTTGACGCTTTTTATCACTGAGTCTCAATTGAATATGCTATATTTTGCAATAAAGGAAAATCGAAGCCATTTTTTTTTGTTTATAATAGCAAAAATAGATCTTACCTCAACTATTAACACGGACAAATTTGTATCTTTCTCCTAAGAAATATGGTAGGAAAAAAAATCCTTTGCAAATTTGAACTTTATTTCCTAATAATTTGAGTGGAGACCAATTTTTGCCACGAGGAGTATGATGATGCTGAGAATTGATATAGTTGACAAGAAACTACTTGACAATACCTACACCCAAGGGAATTGTTTGATTGGTGAACTAAATTCTTTTGGATTATAATTTCTGAACTAATTATATATGATAAGGTGTGATATATCAAGATTAAATTTGACATTAAATTTATATTTTATTTAATTAATGATATAAATTTATAACTTAATTTTAGGATATTTTATTTTATCTCGGGTAATGAACAATCTAAGGGGTCGTTTCAGTGTGAGGTACTAATACAAATACTCTCGGGATAAAAATTTTAGTGCTTCGTTTGATTGCCTAATTCGAGATAACTTATCTATGTTATGTCATCTGCTTCTGTGCTGTACTACGTGTTTGTGTGATATCTCGTGACTTGAGCCGGGGGTCTTTCGGAAACAGCCTTTCTACTTCATCAGAGGTAGAGGTATGGATTGCGTACATCTT
>NC_061119.1:194681013-194715714 GCF_002878395.1 Capsicum annuum | reverse complement strand
TATATATATATATATATATAACCTTACTACTATATATAAGAGAGAACATGAGATTTTGGTAGTCCTCACATTAAATTTTTTTGTCAATTTTATCCCTAATTTAAATTTTAATTACTCTACAAATTTTGATCCATTTGCTAAATTTAAACAATTATATGAGCTTATTAAATGTTACAAAAATGATGAGTCATGAAAAAAATGATAGTAACACCATAAAAACTACTCCTATTTATACAATCAAATTCAAAATTGATCCAAGGGTTTATTATCTTTCTATTTTATAGATATGTTTATTAATCATATTTCAAATTTTCATTTTTCCTGACAAATTTATCATAGACAAGTAATTAAAGTATCTTGACATTCCCTTTCTAACTTAATACATGCTTAATTATTAAATAAATAAAAAAATATTTTTTATATCTAGCTAAAAATATTTTAATTTTTTTTTTAAAATATATACTTTGACTCTCCAATTAATGATACTAAATAATAAAAAATGAGAGTAATTTTTTTTCACATTTTCTGAGGATGAATTTTTTTAATAAAAAATGAGATTATCAATACTTCATAAAATTTAGGATAAAATAAGTAATTTAATATAAAATATTAAAACTTCATGCACATTTAAAAAATATTAACATAAATTTTTTAATATGTATTTTTAGGAAAAAAAATTAATAAGTTAAAAAAATTAGTAGT
Source organism: Capsicum annuum (assembly GCF_002878395.1). Classification (NCBI taxonomy): domain Eukaryota; kingdom Viridiplantae; phylum Streptophyta; class Magnoliopsida; order Solanales; family Solanaceae; genus Capsicum; species Capsicum annuum. The sequence continues at coordinate 194,715,012 of NC_061119.1, read as the reverse complement.
TTTTTAATTTCTTCTGTATGGTTTAATATTAAGGAAAATAATTAAGCTATAAGGTGAAAGATATTTTTGTAAATAAACTATTTATTTTTAAAATAAATTCAATGCATATTATTTTTAGTATCATAAATCAAATAATCACTAAAAAATAATATTAAAATAACTAATTTTATTACAACTAATCTCAATATAACTAATTACAATATAATTAATTTCAGCATAACTTATTTTCTAACCAAACAACCCAAAAAGGTTGTATTGGTGAAAAAACTTCCCAACTACCCACCATATTTAGACCACACGAACCCTTCTCCTTCAACAACCATTCTGTCGTCCCTTTCCCCAAAAACATACCCACGAGGGCCTTTTGTCGTTATGATTCCTTTGTCTTTCTTACTACTCACTCCGTCTCACTTTATCCGTCATAAATTTTTTAATTTAATATCCTATTTTGTTTGTTCTCTTTTACTTATTAAGACAAGATAATATTTTTTTCTATATTTTACCTTTTACATTAATTATTTTTTTAAAAAAATTAAAATGTAAACATCATTTAATAAGGATATTATGGTAAACTAGCCATATTATAGTATTGTTTTTCTTAATAACTGTGCCATCTCAATTTGAGACGAATAAAGTGAAACGGAGGGAGTAATATTTTAATATTAATACAGGTCATGGAAAACCAAAAAAAAAAGGAGTTTATTTGAAATTTTAAAAATTGAAGTAAAAATTATGTTTGATCATATATTTATAAAATCTATTTATAATTTAAATATATTTTTTAAAAAATATGATTTATATTTTTTAATTTGTTAGAACTAGCAAACTCATCTAACTTGACTAATTTACCTTCAAATATATGTCAAATTTACTTTAAAAGATTGACGTATAAAATTAGATAGTCATGTAGCATCATAATTCATAGATCAGATCCTCTAAATGAGTTCCTACAAACTATTAAAAATAATTTTTCACCTTTTTAGACAAGATATGAAGAAGTTATAACTTACTGAGAACATGACCTTAGATATGAAAGTGTGAAAAACGTGTATTAAGATAGACGACTAGTAGGAACTAGGAAGGAGCATAACCCTTACTAGTAGTCATAGTACTACCCTTGTAGCTTCTTATTATTCGAATTCTACTACTATCTATTATTCCATGTAGTTTGTTTGCAGTGATTATTTGTTGTAATACTGCTCTGATACTAGCTATTGCTTCTGTTACTAGTTCACTTTCATTCATCATTTTCTAGATTGTTTGTTTGTAGCTGGGGCATATCAGAAACCTCTCTACCTCACCTCTGAAATAGTGATATAGTGTGCGTACATTCCACCCTTTTCAGATTTACTACGTGAGACTACACCTTAGGGGCGGAGCTAGGCCTTGTTAGTGGGTTCGGCCGAACCTCCTTCGATGGAAAAATACACTATTTATACATGGTTAAAATTATTTTTATGTATCTATAGTAGGTGTTGAACCCCCTTCGGCTATGTTTTCTTCGAATATTGAATCCCCTTAGTTGAAATCTTGGCTTTGCCTCTGCTACACCTGGTATGTTGTTGTTGTTATCGTTGAATTTTTTGAACTTGGAGTTGTGTGTGATATAACTTTTGCAAATAATATTTGGTTATTTGAATATATTTTTAAAAAAAAATTAAAAAAAACATGAAATACTACATTTTAAATGGGGTTATTTTATAAGAACTAACAAAATAGGGTAAATTCGAAAATAAAAATATAGTGAAAATGAAATAAGAAGTGAGACAAAGTTTTAAATATTTTTCAAATAAACACTAATTCTTAAACAAAACACCGATTTTCAAATAAAATGAAAATTTTTTTTGAAAGAAAATAAAGAATATTCATGACCAAACGTGTCCTTATTTTTCTCCATATATACTTTTCTTCTAGCTATGCTTCACTAGCTCACCATTGTTACTGTCTTTAAACATTTATCTAGTTATTTGCATCACTCATGGCTGATATGGATCGTTCTAGCACATCAAATAACAATCCTTCCATGGACTCTTCTGGTAATTATTCGTAATTATTTCTTTAGTGCTTCTAATTCTGTACGTTATGTGTCACTATAACTATTCACTGATATTTTCAGACTCGAAAAACTGCATTAGTAGTTCAATTTATTGTCTAGGTAATCTTTTACCTTGTTGGCAAATGATCGATTCTTCATCTAATAACTAGATTGTTTTATCTTTAATTTAAAACCTTTCACATAAGATGCGAAAGAGGCAGTGAAAATTTTCATTGAATCAGGTTAAAGGTATTCAACATAATTATATATAATATGTTTTTTGGACGAATTAGGTTAAGGATTCAAGCCTTGGAAATAGCCTCTAGCAGAAAATGCAAGGTAAGACTGCATACGATACACACCTTTGTGGTGTGCCCTTCCCCGGACAGAAGGAGAGTCTTGGAGTAACTGGTAAAGTTGCTGTCATGTGATCGATCAGGAGGTCACGGGTTCAAGCCTTGGAAACAGCCTCTGGCAGAAATGCAAGGTAAGGCTGCGTACGATACACCCTTGTGGTGGGCCCTTCCCCGTATACCATGCATAGCACTAGCTTTAGTGCACCGAATTGCCCTTTTTTATATTTTTTTGACTAATCAACTCACCATCCTCTTTGATAGAAAATTAGATTATATATCTTAGTGGAGATTATTTTAAACTTTGAATACACTTAACGAAATTTCTCATAAATAAAGTAGTAGTATTAGATAGTACCTCTATATACGCCTTTCGATTTCTTTCCTTATTAACCTATTACCACAGTCCATATATAAAGATTATTCTTGACTTCTTGTGTCTAGATATTTGATTTCATATTACTTTAATTAGTGAACTTGTAGCTAAAATATTAAAGATTCGGATATGCATACGGTCTATATGTTTCTTTTTAAAAAAAAAAAAATAATTTTGATGATATATGCATGGTTTTAACCTTGTATTACCCTCTTCACATTTATTCTTTTTTTTCCCTCCTTTAACTCATAAGATATGGATAATAGGACCTTTGATTCCTTAATTAGTGATAAAACTCTTATTTTAATCTCTGTAATATATGAAGCATATTTAACCTTCAAGTATTGAAGTCATGTGCATTTTTATTCCATTAATTATTAATTGGTTCACTGTTTAATTACTCATGTATTATGATACTTTTGATATTATTGCAATATAATTTTTTGTTAATCTTTCCATTAATATGTTTTAGCATTTGAGGCCAATAATGAAGAAACTTCGAAGCTTGAATTTTCAGAAGACGAGGAATTCCTCGTTACTAAAATGTTCAACTTAGTTGGTGAGAGGTAATTCATCATTCTAATCGTCTAGAATTATTAATTTTAATTCATTTGTCTTAATTTATATGTCCTTTTTTCTTCTTTAGGTTGTTTGAAAAATAAAATCACTTTTTACAACTAGATTATACTTTTTGTGTCTCATTTTAATTGTGGCTTTAATTTTTTTCATGCGCATTTAAAAAACAAATACTTCCTCTATTCCTTTTTCCTTTTCAGGGTTAAAAATAGAAATTTTGATCAGTATTTTAAGATTTATTTATTAATCAAATTGAAAAAAGAAAAATTGCAACTTATAGTATTTTTCGTATAGTTTTTTAATATTTAAGTTTTGATTCTAAAAATTTAAATTAATCTAATCTAATTTTATGTTGAAGCTAAGTTAACTTAACTCACGAAAAACGAAGGATGAGTATATATAAAATATTATTACGCTATCTGTATCTAATAAAGGACGAACGGTTTTTCCCTCTTAAATGTATTGTATATGTTATGATGTTATGAATTTAACCAAGATGGAGGGGCTATTTGCAAAGATGTCAATTTATATTTGAGATCCCGGAAAGATGCCTATATATAGTAGAGGAATATAATTTATTAGGGGATGTTAATATGTTATAAAGTTGTCTTTTATTTTCTTAGCTAAAGTTTTAGCATTCTGAAACCTCCCTTTCCTATTTTTTTTTTGTTTCTACGATTAATTCTTATTTCAATGCATCTGATTATGGTTCTCCTTATGATTCCCCTTCGTTACAGTATATTTTTTCGTTGTTAAGGATAATAATGGTCAATTTTAATTTAAATTCGTAAATCGACAATTATTTTGATTTTCAGGACAAATCTCTTGAGCTAAAGTGACGAGGAAATTGTAGAATTCAAAATTATTTTTATTTTCATAAATAAATTAAAGTAAAACTGAGAGAATAGTATATATAGTACTCCCTCGGTTTCATATTAGTTGGCCCCTATCGACTTGGCACACTAATTAAGAAAATATTAATTAGGAGGTTTATTTTACTAAATTAGTCTTATTAATTGTGCTTTGAAAATATAAATTTAAATAAATACACTTTGTTTAGTCATTTAATATTAAGGGTAGTATTGGAAGAAAATAATAAAATTCTCTTGATTTCATCAAAGGGACAACTAAATTGAAATTAATATTTTTAAAAAGAGGGTCAACTAAAATGACACGATTTTTCATGTGAATTTCGAATTTTTATGATCTTGGGTTATGTGTTCTGAGACATATATAAAGTATTAACTATTAAATTGTAATGATCCTTAGGTGGTCATTAATTGCTGGAAGAATTCCAGGAAGAACTGCAGAGGAAATTGAGAAGTACTGGAACTCAAGAAATTCCACCAGCCAGTAAATATTTTCTGATATATATAATATATGATTAGGATTATATTTTATGATTACTATTCTATTTATGTAGAAGAAATTGAGAAACACTACTAAAGAAAAGTTTGAGAAAATATTTCATATTTCCCATTAATTTGATATATTAATTACTATCACTTCCTAATTGTTTGGTACCTTTTAGAATTAAGATCATTGATATATGCCTGCATATATCCCTTGTCTTCTTTTTGATTTGGGATGATTTTGTAGCACAATATACAAACGATTAAAGTACAAAGTTGATTTATAAATAAGAGAACATTATGTTTCTCCATGACTGCGTCGTTTCTTTGTTTAAAACAAAAGTAATTTTTTAAGCGCTAGGAACTTACGTCGATGAGACGATCGATGAGCTTACATAATTCTTTTATCTGGGACAAATCGACAATCGATTCTAACATGAAATATTGTTCTATTTTATGGGAGAAGTCATTTTTTCAAACTTTGAAGGACCTTATTTTTTAGGGAAATTATTATTAAAGATATTTTGACTGATCAAATGTCAAAAAATTAGAAACCAAATAATTTCCTTCATGACAATTTTTTTTTGAAAACAAGAACACCTTTTATCATTTTTATTGATATAATAATGTAATCAAGGATGTATGTATTGGTATGAAGTCAAGGTTACTTGGTTTGGGTTTTTGGATTATAGAGTGAAATTTGGATTTTATTTTTAGAATTATGGATATCATAATACTATGAATTTTCGGATATCCGAAGATCCAAAATTTTAATGTTTTATATCCGGTCCTATATATCCTCTTATTATATGTGTCCAATGCTAGTAAATCTAATTTTTAAAGGTTGAATAGATTAGTACCCCTATGACTCTATCATTATAGTATTAAGCTAGTTCAATAAGAAATTACGCTATATTGGCGGCTGAGTGACCTCAATTCTTGTACACGGTAGAAAGTTATATATAATAAGAGCAAATTATTAGTGAATTGAGGATGTAAGTTCTTTCGTCTGCATTAAAAGGCGTTCAAAAGTCAAAATCAAAAGGCATAATATTTATATGCTCTTTAACTTAGCATCAGATCACATGTATGACCTCCAATTTTTGATGTGCACAAGTAGACACTTAAACTTGTATAAAGTTAAACAAGTAGACACGCACGTCCTATGTGGCATTCTACATGGCCAATTCTTGTCCTATATGGCATTCTACGTGTATTATGCCACATAGGACGTGCGTGTCTACTTGTTTAACTTTATTCAAGTTTAAGTGTCTACTTATGCACGCCTAAAGTTGGAGGTCATAGATGTGATTTGGGATCAAGTTAAAGGGCATGTTTTATGTATTATGTCAAATCAAAAATCCAAATTATTCATGTCGGTTAATTCAAAACCAAACTTAAAAAATCCAATCCAATCTGAGTTTATTTTGATTGTAATTTCTTCAATTTAAGAATCGAAAATTCACAATAAAATTTTCATATTCAATTCAACGGCCGAATGCTAACCCCGTTAAACATGAAAAGAGGGTCAGTTGATGTTAGGTATACCTAATAGAACTTGTTCCACTTGGTACCTTGCATGAACTTGTCAACATAACCAAAGTATACTCAAAATGGGAGGGGAAAATCAAGAAAAGTTATACAAACTTGTTTACATAGAATCAAACACCCGAGAAATAACGTACAGTTACAGACTTGTTACATAGAATCAAACATACAAACAATAATATACAATTACAAACTTGTTTACATAGATAGAATCACACACAAACATTAATATACAATTACACGAAATAGAAATTAAAACCAACAAAAGATAGAATGAAAACAAACTTGTGCAATCATGAATTGACCTACAAACATACAATAATATCTTCAACGACATATTCCTGAAGTATGTAACTACCTCATCTGAAAACTTAACTTGTAGAAAGAAAACACATTTTTTAATAACTTAATCATGTTTGCAACACGTCCATCACACGCATGCGATCCTCTCAATAGGGTGAGTAGAGAAAGACTACATATGATAAACAAGATATAAGGAGGCAGAAGAATCCATAATAGGAAGATGAAAGGCCGCTGCTCCCAGAACTAAAACGAGAACAATCACCACTAATTTAGATGTGATTGCCATCTTCTTCAAATTACTATGCAACAAAATATAGGTGCAATAAAATTAACGTTTGATATACATATAGATAGAGAGAGAGAGTTGTATATTGCTATTTTGAACATATATAATATAATTACCTAGGACGGTCGACGTGCATAAGATGTTTTCATTGACATGATTTTATGAAAACTCACAATAATATATTAATCCCTCCGATCTATATTATATATCATTTTTAGTTTGGACATTATCCTTAAAAAAAATTTAGTCTATCTCTGAAAAATAAGGTATTTTCACTAAATTATTTTTAATTAAGATAATCTATTTAATATGATTTCTTGGTTATGTAAAAACACCATTTCTCTAAGGGTAAAATTTGGCAGAAAAAAATTAATGGCTTATTAATGGAGTATGTAAAAGAGAATTTATTTTGGACTAAATATAAAGGCTAAAAACATCAGTTAGACCAATTTTTAGAGGTTAAAAATTTATTATTTTGGACTAAAATAATATTTTATTTTCTCTGTCTCAATATATGTGATGCTATTTAATTGATATGAAATATTATATATATATATAATCATTCATATATATATATATATATATATATATATATATATATATATATATATTATTTTATATCTAATAAGAGGGAATGAGGCGGATAAGCAAGCATGTCTCCGTCAACATGCCTGCTTCCTCTACTTCCTCCGTGATTTTATTATGTGATCTCTAATTAATTATTATAAGTTATTTATATATTATAAAATTAATAATATTTAATAAAAAAATAAATTTATATTTATGGTCCTGCCTGCTTCATAAACTGCTTCTTTCGTGATTTTATTATATTATCTCTAATTAATTATTATAAGTTATTTATGTATTAGAAAAATTAATAATATTTAATAAAAAAGTAAAATAGATATTTATGACATGTTTGCTTCAACTGCTTCACCCAAGTATTTGTATAGTAATTTTGTTATATTACTTCTAATTAGACATGTCTGCTTCTCTGTTTCAATCATGATTTTACTATGTTACTCCTAATTAATTATTATGACCATTTAAAAAATTTCACAAGTATTTTTTATAATAATTTTGTTATATCACTTCTAATTAGTTGTTGTGAGTCATTAAGACATGTCTGTTTTGCTGCTTCAATAGTAATTTTACTATATCACCCATAATTAATTATTATGGTCATCTGAGCATTTGAAAATTACATAAAAAGTCTTATAAATTACAATAGTTAAAAAATTAAAATATCTTTAAAAAATAATTTATTATATATATATTTTTAAAAATATTATAAATCACAATAATTAAAATAAATTTTAAAAAATATTTGTTAGGCATGGGCCTTGCGCGGACTATTTATAACTAGTGGATATATACTATAAAGGGAAAAATACATATGTTAGCATACCTAAGTACTAAATTATAAAAAATAGCAACACTTTTTTCTAATTACCTTGTGTAGCATTTGTAGCATTATTTTAAGTGGGGGACCACAATTACCGCATCTTAAAAGCAGGTTCCATTATTTACGCTTAAAACTTTCTCTTTCCTTTAATTGCTTTATACTTTACCATTTTTCATGCTTCTTATCAGATTTTCTCTTTCAAATTTTTTCCTTCTTAACGTATTTTCCACGATTATTGTTCCACAATTTCAGGTAAATAATTAATTCAGTTATTGCATGTTATCAATTTCTCAATATTTTTTTTTTATTTTGTACTGTAAACAATTTCTCCATTTCATCTTTAAGGTTTTGATTTTTGTAGTTGTTAACGGAGAATCAAGGCCATCGAATTTGCTGAATTTTGTTTTGTTTATTTTTCAGTTAAATTTGATGTTTTATCAATTGATATAGTTGAAAAAATTAAATTTTGGATGAGAATTGGAACTGAATTTTATTTTGTTGCGATGAATGGAGGATAATTAGAGTTGAATGAATATTGTAGATGATTTTGGGTTGATTTGTTGTTGTTGGTTGAATTTTTTCGAAGATAGCTGATATTTTGAAGAAAAAAGTGGTTGAAAAAGTTTCTTCTCCAAACGATGAACAAATTAAAAAAAAATATGAGAAGAAAAGAAAAGCAAAAGAAATTGAAAAGTCAAACAACATTGATGACGATGTTGAGAACTCTTTGTGCTAATGAATCTGAAGAAGACATGGAGGAAGAGGTATTTTTTCGTTGTATATGTATTTTTATTTACTGTTATATATTTAGGGATTTCTGTAAAGCTTTATCAATTGGGGTGATATGTATTTTTTCAGTGAGTTAAAATGTATTTTATGTTTCTCCTGATATGTACTTAGGAATTACAGTGAGGTGATTTGTTCTGTTAAAAATACCTATGCATGTTATATGTATTTTTTGATATGTTGGTTGTATTTTATTGATTTATAAAGTTTAAGGTGTAGTTTTAATGTGTTTTTTTTTTTTTTTCAGTTTTACAAGAATTTTTTTTTTGTTAAATTTGAGAAACATCATTGGGTTCTCGCAGTTTTATCATTCTCCGAGAGGTGCATATTCTTATATAATTCATATGAATTCTCTGGTCACTATGCAATTGTTCTGGATGAGATACAAAAATTAGTTGAGATTATCCCATTGTGTCCCAAGCTTGTAATTTCTACGAAAAGAAAGGTATTGATCTTCATAGCCATCCAATATACAAAGATAAAAACTTGTCAGATCTTTTTGATGTGTTATTTGGAGAAGAATTGGTTCAACAATCAAGTGAAAGCTTGTAAGTACTTTAATATACATTTAGCAATATCGTTTGTAGAAATTAAATTTTATTATTCAATTTTTTTTTGGTAGGGACTGTGGTCTGTATATGGTAACATACGCAGAGTGTCTTTCTTATGGTAAAAGAGTTTCTTTGATTGAGTTCAACCCCAACACACTTCGTACATGTTATGCTGCACTATTGTGGGACTATATATGACATGGGAAAAACAAGAAGCAAATGCTCATAGCGATGTCGAAGCACCCTTGAGGCCTGACAGGCAAAGCCGAATAACTAGAGTCGCTGAAGTTTTAGAAATATGATGATTGTTTAATTTATTACAATGGATAGTCGACAAACTGGTGTATGAATGTTGTTTTTTTTGTACAAACTCATTTCATGTTTTGAAGTGTTTAAATGTTACTTATTTTGAAGTGAATGAAAGTAATTCATTTCGGTTGTATAAGTTGAATATGTTTTCAACAATTTTGTACTATGTGTTTTACTCCAGTGTTCAATAATATTGGTTGCAGTGCGATTGACCTCTGAAATACATATGCAGTCTTGAAATTTTCAATAAAAATACATATGCACTTACCTTCATATATATTCTAATTTGTGTTCTTTTACTTTCAAAAAACATATGAGATGAATTCAACTTTAAGTTTGTGAATTGAATGAAAGAAATTCATTTAAGTATTTTATGTAGTTTTATTTTTTTTGCTGTGAGATTTAGAGATCAAAAATACATATACAGTGTTCAGATTTTGCATTAAATAAATACATATGCAGAATATATCATATGTATTTATCCTTTGTTAAATAGTTTCAAAATAAATATGAGGTGATTCAAACTAACTAATTTAGAAAAATGCATGAAATTAATTTATTTTAAAATTTTATTAAAATCATATGAAACTACATTAAAAATACATATGCAATATACATCATATTTATTTTAATTTTTCTTCATTCTAAAGCTAACATTCATATGAGGTTAACCAAAGTTACTAAATTTGTACTAAAAATACATATATAGTGTTCAAAACACATATGATATGTAGATTCAAAATATATAAGCAGTGTTCAGATTTTACATTATATACAAATGCAACATTCATATTAAACAGCGCTTAGATCGCAAATGCTAAATAAATGTTTAGAACCATAAAAATGAGTTCATTATTATAAAAAGTGCAGAAGAAAGTATTAAAAAATAATACAGAAGAAAAAATGTATCATTTATGATATTTCCTACAAGAATATCTGTTGTGACCCTTAGCCCCACATCCAGTGCATGAGTTGATGTTCTTCTTTCCAAACATATCTCAACTCGATTTTCGACGATCCTTCTTTGGAGGAGGTCTTCCAGGAGGGCGTTTGTACTTTGGTGGCAGTACAATTGTTATAGACGTCTCATTCATCTGGGAGCATACCTAATTTGTATTTTGATATGGGTCAATAGAATTTCATCACATTCAACAATTGAATTCGATCATTCATTGATCTAGGATTTCAAAAAATAATTGAATAAAATTCAAATAGAAATTTGTTTAAATTATGTTCATAATTGAAATTCTACAAAGCTTCACAATTTGTTCAAAAAATACATTAAAATAATTTTTTTTTAAAGTAAAATACAAACATAACAAAAGTTTTCAACCAAATACAGAAACTACTGAATCGAACAGAAGTAAAATACGTATAACATATATTTTCACATATACATTTATATTCTGAAATTCCGACAGACAAATCAAAAATGCATATGCAGTGTTAACACTAAGCATAGCAAAAATACATATGCAGCTTTAACATTAAACACAAAAAAATACATCTGGGAGCATACCTAATTTGTATTTTGATATGTGTCAATAGAATTTCATCACATTCAACAGCTGAATTCGATCATTCATTGATCTAGGATTTTAGAAAATAATTGAATAAAATTCAAATCAAAATTTGTTTAAATTATGTTCATAATCGAAATTCTAGAAAGCTTCACAATTTGTTCAATTGTTAAACCGATCAAAATAACAACAAACAATCATCAAATAAATAGTCGAACAGTGAAATTTTAATACCTGAAACAACTTCTAAACTGAAATTTGACAACAAATAGTTGAATTCTGAAGGTTTTTGTTATATATGTTGAATTTACTCCTTCATTGCTTATAACTCGAAATTCGTTTAGAAATTATTCATACAAAATTTAACGGCGACAACAAAAAACTAGATAAGAGCATCAGTAAATAAATCTACGATGCATCACAAATTGAGTAATTGAAAAAAACAATCAGCAAAAATAAAATATACTAAAAAAAATACGGTAATACCTGAAACAACACTTAAACACTAATTCGTAGAAGATAATTGAATTTCAAAGTGTTATCGAGAACAAGGTAATGTTGATAGTTGAATTTTACAAATTTTTTATTGAACATCAACAAGTACAATTGAATTTGATTGTTCAATTACAACAAATTTGAAGCTTCAACAAAAATTTGAATTGATATTTTTTTGAAGGATCATGCGTTTAGCGACTGGAAAATTGAATTGAATTTTTTTTTTTTTGAAGAATCACGCATATAGCGAGTGGATAATACACTTTTTTTTTTTTTGAATTTGAATAGGGTTGTTGGAAGGTAACGGAAAAAGGGTGATTAGTGAGCTTTTAATGGGATTGTAATCTTTAATTGTTAATTTATGGAATTATTACCATATTGAGATAAGATAATTAATGCAGTAAAAACAATTGTATTTGTATTTTTATAGCAACACTTTGCAAAAATACACATCAAAAGTTGCTATAATATGTAATTATGAAAGTGTTGCTATGAATCTCATAATTAAAGGGTTAAGTAAGCTATTTCTGAATTTTGCCCATATATAAATAGTTATGGTTATAAATTAGTGAACCTATTGCTAGCTGTTTTGAACATATATTTAACCTAGGATGCACTCTGGATGTGGGTTGCATGATTACATGATTTTATGACAATGTCAAAATAGTGTATATACTAATGTATAAATAACATAAATACTCCATTCATTATTTTGTTTCTTGTTGATTTGATACAATCTCTTAAAAAAGCTTTAGAAGTGTATTTCATTAAATTAATATTTTAAAGATATTATGAAATTCTAAATTTGACTACTACACTTCCTTTCTAATAATATTTGTTCTCTATTGATTTGCCACACATGTTAAGAAGAATAAATAATAGAGTAATTTTAAATACTATATCAACTTTTAAATATAATTAGTTTAATGCTTTGAAAAATACATTGAGTAATAAATAATATTTATTGGTGTTATTTTTTATTTTAATATTAAAATTAAAATTTTAATTTGCATGATAATTTATGAACATAAAGTAGAGAAAGTGATATCATTATATGTTGATAACTCTTGTAACTTCTAACGCTTTATTTGTCTATTATCTACCCCATTATGTCTTGTAATTCATATGACCATTAGTTGTTATAACTCCATGGTCATTAGTTGCATGTAACATATGTAACAACAAGACTATTTATCTACCTACATTACTCTAATTGTTAATGGTGGTAGAATGTGGCCTTTAGCAATTTGTAACTTCTCTCATTATTTTGTTGTAACTCTCATGTCATTTAGTTTCTTGTAACTCTTGTAACCTAAAGACTATTGATCTTTCCTCTTTGCCATCCCTCTTTATTATTTCTATTCAATACAAGAATGAATACCTCACTTATAAATAGGGGTGGTCTTGCATGTTATTGTATGTACAAGAAAATATGATAAGCGTGAAAAAGATTATAGTGTGTAGTAGTGAAAGAAAGAGTTGAGACAAAGGAAATATTCTAAATCTTTAACTATATTCACTATACAAAGAGAGTAAATATATGTTGAAGGAAGGTGTTCTTATGGTAGAGCTTTGGACTCTCAACTAATCCGGAGTTTCTTGAGTTGTACATCGTTGATGGGCTGTTGTATCCTGGACAAGTCACAAGATATACTGTTAGATCGGTGTAGATTATGCCACAGTGGGCTTAAATCTCCTTAAAGAGAGCAAGATATCAGTGCTTCAGCCAAGAATAAGATTATTTTATTTTCTTCATTTTTGTTCATTTTATTTTCAACTGTAAATTTATTGTAATTGTGGTATATTACACCAATAATTTTAAGGAGATTCATGTTTTGTTACAGTTGAAAAAATTGCGGATATCAAGATGGAGATTATCTCAACATCTTAACGTCACTAGTCTCTTCAAGAGATGGAAGAAAAGAGATGAAGTTTGAAAAATTATGGATCTCAATATGAGAGATCTCAAAAGATGGATGACAAGAGATAGACATGTAAAGTATCTTTCTACTCCTCAACTCAAGCGGAGGAAAGGTAAAAAACTTTCTACTTGTTGCGGAGAAAAGGTAAAAAGTTACATATTATTTTTCATCAATAAAATGATACTCTTCATGAAAGTTTATTTTCTTAAAGTCTCAAAATAGTGGGAGCTAATGAAATGGAAAAAAATTACTATGAAAAATGTGATTTTGCATTTTTGAGAATGCTTAAAAAAAAAAAAGAAGAAGTTACAAGCGTATATATTAGTCTTGGAATAAATCATATGTTACTATTTGAATATTTATTAATGTCATTGGCTCTAACATGCATGTTATTAAATAAATGATAAATTGAATAGCCAATTTGACATTAAATATTTGGGTGAGATAAATTTCATTCTTGAAATGAAAAATACCTAAATTATGTGATGAACGTTTCCTTGACATGTCACATTATGGTGAAAAAGAAAAATTGTGAAATACATTTTGTTGATTGTATGAGCCATGCAACTCTTTTTTATTCAAATACGTGAAAGTGATGTAAAAAAAGAAATTTGCTAGTCTGATAAAATATGAAATATGTGACAATTGCACTTGTCTGAAATTTTTGTAAAAGTACTTAAACAGGTTATTACAAGCTAATCGGATATATTTACTTGAAAAAAAATTGTGGCTTGTTTTTTTAAAATAAATCCTGTTTTACTTAAAAGTGTTTTGACTCAAAAAAAATATGATGCTATTTGTTGAAATGAAAAAGCAAATTATTATTTGCTAAACTCTAGCGAGGAGGTTGAACTAATTATTTTAGGTTCAACTAGTGAAAAATGAATTAACCAATTACTTTATTTTGAGAAATTAATTTCTCTAATTTTGAGTTATTGTGATAGCACCAAATTCATTGGTAAAGTATAAACCATTATTATAATGATAAATTCAGATCATAAGGAGAAAAATACAATATTATGAGATCATGTTGATCAATGGTATACCAATATTAATTGTGTTAAGTTTGTGATAATCTTCCAGATGAACTAGTCCAGGCCTTGGCAAGATAAAAGGTCTGAAACGCATCGAGGAGAGGAAGAAAACTTATAAAAAATCATGAGTCATATATGAGGAAACCTAACCTGGGGACTAGAGATCCTATAACCAGGTTCAATGGGAAGAGAGAAGCATATGATGACTTGGTGTGAGATGCATTATTATTCAATTCTTTCTATGATGTGAGTGTATTTTGTTCCTATAATGATTTGTGAAGGGCGAGTTTAAGAACCCTTAATGACATTCTGTATCTCGTATGAGTGGGGTGTCAAAAATACAGTACCACTCTTGACAGATTTCACCTATGTGAGTGTGGAAGTAGGCCGCTTCTTATGGGAATAGGGCTTATTCTCAAAAACGCTCATGAAAAAATGGAATAGCACATGGCCGTAACGTGCTGGATTTTAAAGCTTATGTCAACACCTTGATTGTCGTATGTAAGCAGTGATACTTTATTTCTCTTAAGCAGTCATAGTTCAAGTCTGAAACCACTACTGACTCTGGAGTAAAGTTTACCGTTTTACTAAGTGGAGGTTCAATGCAGAGCACACCTTCATTATGCACAATAGTCTCCCTTCAACTAAATTGGTGAAATCTCTTATTTAAATATTAAAATAAGTGGGGGGATGTTGGTGTTATTATGCATTTTAATAGTAAAATTAAAATTTTAATTTGCATGATAATTTATGCACATAAAGTAGAGAAAGTGGTGTTATTATATGTTGATAATTCTTGTAACTTCTAATGTTTTTGTCCATTATCGACCCCATTATGTCTTGTAATTCATATGATCATTAGTTATTGTAACTCCATCGTCATTAGTTGCATGTAACCTATGTAACAACGAGACTATTTATCTACCCACATTACTCTAATTGTTAATGATGGTAGAATATGACCTTTAACAATTTGTAACTTCTCTCATTATTTTGTTGTAACTCTCGTGATTATTAGTGTCATTAGTTTCTTATAACTCTTGTAACTTAAAGACTATTGATCTTTCCTCTTTACCATCCCTTTTTATTCTTCCTATTCAATACAAGGATGAATACCTCACCTATAAATAGAGGTGGTCTTGCATGTTATTGTATGTACAAGGAAATATGATAAGTGTGAAAAAGATTATAGTATGTAGTAGTGAAAGAAAGAGTTGAGACAAAGAAAATATTCCACGTCTTTAACTATATTCACTATACAAAGAGAGTAAATGTATGTTGAAGGAAGGTGTTCTTATAGTGGAGCTTTGGACTCTTCAACTAATTCGGAGTTGCTTGAATTGTACATCGTTGATGGGTTGTTGTATCTTGGAGGAGACAAGTCACGAGATGTATTGCTGGATTGGTGTAGATTATGCCACAGTGTGCTTGAATCTCCTTAAAGAGAACGAGATATCCGTGTCTCAGCCAAGAATAAGATTATTTTATTTTCTTCACTTTTGTTCATGTTATTTTCAACTGTAATCATTTATTATAATTGTGGTGTATTACGCCAACAATATTTAATAGTAAGAATAAATTGGATAGAAAGAATAAATTATCCATTAATTTTCTAAAATACTAATTTAGGTGTACGCGTCTTGCGCGTGTACCTTACTTTAATGAGTTTAAACGTTACACTAAATAAGATATTTGTTTAAATAATAAAGATAAATACAGTAATTAAATTTAATAAATTTTGAACATGTAAGGATTAAGAATTTATTTATTTAGTTATATAGTAGTTGTAGGTGAAATACACTAACAACCCTTTAAATTATGGTTGGTGTCTTTAGTAAGCTGATCATTAGTACTTCATAATTCACAAAGTTGGACAATCTGTCTTGATTTCATTCTAGACGTGCAAAATTTGACCTGCAGATTTCGCGTCACTTTAATCCCTTTTCTTGATCAAATAGTTGGTATCACTTTTCTACCACTCCAAATCTATTCATGCTCTTTCTACGCACAACACTCAGAATTTTAAAATTTAGTTTGTAATATAGATTCAGAGAAACAGTAAAATTAGTGTCTTAAGAAAAAACTAATCATGATATTTACTATGATTTGATCAGGTGACCAACATATTGATAATCTAATATTAAAAAATATATAATTTATTGAAAAATAATCTAACGCTAATCAAACAATTCAAGCAAATTTCTATGTAAATGGAGCGACAAATTAAAATTAGTCTAAAATTTATCAAATTGATATTTTCTTTTCCCTTTCGACTTCTTCTTTTTCATTTTTAAATTGATTCAGGATAATATTTCTATTGATGTTGCAATGAGGACATTTAAAGTTAACAATGCTTCTATGTGTTGTTCATGCAAACATCAAACCATTATTATTTTCAAGTTTTTTCTATTAGTTTTTGGTTTATAGAGATTTAATTAAATTGATAAATGATACTATCACTTATTGATCATGGAACTGTTTGAAATCAACTTTGTTCATATCTTAAGTATAAGCGCTGAGGTATCTTGGTACTGAATTTCCTTGTCATGATTTTGCCTTCCTGTAAATCAGACACCTAATATTGCTATTATATTCAGTTGTAAAGAGCAATTTAATTTCATACCATTCAAATTATCATGAAACAAATATATAGGATCTTCTCACGGACCATTAATGTTGTAGGTATGAACAAATTAAATATAAACAAATTATAAATAAGAGTTACTAATTTTTACATAAAAAAATTCTTTAAACCAGTTGACATTCATCTACCACATGTAAACTACAACAAAATAATACGATAATGGAGATATCAAAATAATACAAATAAACAATTAAACCTAACCTTTATAAAAAAAAAATCTCAAAGTCGTTTGATATTCATGTACCACCTGTAAACTACCACAAAATAATGATAATAAAAATATCAAGATAATACAATTAAACCTAATTTTTACCTGAAATGATTTTTCAAAGTCGACCGACATTCATCTATCATCTGTAAACTCACCTTTACACAAAAAATTTCTCTAAGCCGACCGACATTCATTGACCATATGTAAACTACAACAAAATAATATGAAAATAAAGATATTATAAACAATGCAATTAAGCCTAACCTTTACACAAAAAAATTCTCAAAGCCGATCGACATTCGTCTATGACCTGTAAACTACCACAAAATAATATAATAATAGAGATATCAAAATAATGCATTAAACATAATCTTTTGCCTAAATAAATTCCTCAAAACTGACTGACATTCATCTACAATACGATAATACAGATATCAAAATAATATAATTAAATCTAATCTTTACACAAAAATTTTTTCAAATCCGACCAACAGTGATCTGCGATCTGTAAACTACAATAAAATAATACGATAATGACCGTAAAGTTTCGGTCTCCAATTAAAATAATTTTTGTTTGATTGAAAATTCTGATATAAAAGATCTAATTTTTTTCCTTGTCTAGTCTCCAATGAAAATAATTTCGTCTCATTGAAAGTTTTGATTCGAAAAATTCATGTTTTTTTTCTTATCTATTTAATCTTTTGATTTCTTATGCGAATTTGATAATCTGTTATTGATTTTATTAAGCCAAGTGAGAATCAAGTTTCGTCAATACAATAATGAACTGTACATAAACATCAATAATGAAAAAATTAAAATCGAGATAATTCCTAATTAATTTTAAATTAAAAAAGCAAGAGATCTAACCAAGGATCTATCGAACATATCACTTTCTCGACGAGTCTAATAATATTTAAATAGTCATATGCTTGCTTTCATATTTTAAAGTTGTGACGAAGAGATTGGTTGAGATATCGATGGATCACGAAATAGGCATCACTACTTCTACAAAATCTACCGAAAATTTTTGTACAAAATTAGTTAATATATAAACTATAATATGTAGTTGATTCTTATTTAAATTGAAACTTATTCCAAGAAACCTAGTTTTGCAAGCACAAAATTTCAGTCAATAGAATTTTTTCTTCCCACGCACAATTTCTTTAATTTTAGTACCTTTGACATAATTATATATAAGGAATATTTTAATAACTAATTGTAGGTGATTTTAAAGTCCTAAAATATTACATATATAATTAAATAATAATGGAAGGAAATAAGTGAAAAGATAATTTTATCTATTGCGGAGTCTTTTAATGAAGAGTAAAAAGTTCAAATCACTTTTCTAACTACCTTCACACTTTTAATATATTATAGATATAGATTATATATATAGATACAAGTATTGTTGGACATCTATTTATAGTCATTTTTGAAAAATAAAAGGTATTTTTTTATTTATTAATTTATTAATTGTAATTTGTTAAATTTTTTATTTCAAAAATATATTTTTAAAAATATTACGAAAACCGACCACATGTGATCAGTTTTCGTAATACTTAAAAAAAAAAAGTTTTTGAATAATGTGACCCAACCCGTAATAAATAATTATAACACAAAAGCACACTCAAAACCCTCATTTTCACCCGTCCTACAACAGCAAGAACGCAAAAACACACCCAAATCCTCATTTCCATTTTTCTTTCTCTAATGTCTATTGTTCTTACCCAACTTCTTGGATTCTTTGTGGGTTTAATCAAATTTTCAAGGTACTACTCTATCTTAACTTTTAATTTTGGGCAAGGTAACAATTAACTACAACTCGTTAACTAAATTTAGCTTACTTTAGTATCCACAAACTTGTTTTTTAATATCTAGAAATGTTAAAGGTCTACATACAAATATCTTAGTATTAATTTCGTCAATTAGTTGTGGTTTGAGTTCTAGGGTTTGGATATTTATTTTATTTAGCTAGATTTAAGCTAATTTTTGAAATTTGAGATTGAATTAGCTAATTGTAGGCTTGTTCCTACATTAATTTGATTTTGAATTACCTAAATTTTGGTTAGTCTTGACACTTATTTCTCCATTTTACTCATTAATTGTTTAATTTTTTTGGGGAAAAATCTTATTTCTATTCCTTTACTAAGTTGTTGTAATAATTTAAGCGAAAGATTATTCTTTGTAACAATTTTACTATTTGACAGATTTCGAATTTGGTATAAGGATCGGTTTGCGATTTTTTCCGGTGACCTCTTATCTTTCACTTTAATTTAGGCCAAATAAAGGTAAGTTGTTATCTTCTTGTTATTGTTCATACTGAAGGCTAGTGAAGCCGTGTGTGGCCTTGTTCGATTCACTAGCATTGTTGTTTTCTTCTTGTTATTGTTCATATTGAAGTCTAGTGAAGCCGTGTGTGGCCTTGTTCGATTCACTAGCATTGTTGTTGACATCTTGTTGGTCTTGTTGTTGCTTGTTTTGAATGTGATTTGTTAAATTTGGTGACTTAGTTGCTTGAAAATGATTAAGTGTAGGGACTTTAAAAGGAATTTTCTTATTTTGAATGTGATTTGGTAGGTTACTTAGTCGCTTGAAAATGGTTAAGTGTAGGGACTTTAAAGGGGAATTTTTATTTTGAATGTGGTTTGGTAGGTGACTTAGTTGCTTAAAAATGGTTTAGTGTAGGGACTTTAAAGGGATTTTTTTTTATTTTGAATGTGGTTTGGTAGGTGACTTAGTTGCTTGAAAATGGTTAAGTGTAGAGACTTTAAAGGAGATTTTTTTGGTTTTGAATGTGGTTTGGTAGGTGACTTAGTTGCTTGAAAATGATTAAGTGTAGGGACTTTAAAAGAGATTTTTTTTGGTTTGAATGTGCTTTGGTAGGTGACTTAGTTGGTTGAAAATGGTTAAGTGTAGTATGGTTTGGTAGGTGACTTAGTTGCTTAAAAATGGTTAAATGTAGGAACTTTAAAGGGGATTTTTTTTTTTATTTTGAATGTGGTTTGGTAGGTGACTTAGTTGCTTGAAAATGGTTAAGTGTATGGACTTTAAAGGGGATTTTTTTATTTTGAATGTGGTTTGGTAGGTGAATTAGTTACTTGAAAATGGTTAAGTGTAGGGACTTTAAAAAGTATTTTTTTGTTTTGAATGTAGGTGACTTAGTTGGTTGAAAATGGTTAAGTGTAGGGACTTTAAAAGAGATTTTTTGGTTTTGAATGTCGTTTGGTAGGTGACTTAGTTGGTTGAAAATAGTTAAGTGTAGGGACTTTAAAGGGAATTTTTTTTGTTTTGAATGTGGTTTGGTAGGTGAATTAGTTGCTTGAAAATGGTTAAGTGTAGGGACTTTAAAAGAGATTTTTTTTGTTTTGAATGTGCTTTGGTAGGTGACTTAGTTGGTTGAAAATGGTTAAGGTGACTTGATTAAATTTTTGTGACTTGATCTAATTGATTGCGTAGATGAAACCTGATCATAGCTAAATATATCAACGGAACAATGATAATAGAATGGGTATTAGGGAGGAATTATTTGAAGGTGTCAAAAGATTTGTTGAACATGCTAAGACACTTGGACACGTTTTGGGGCTATTCGTTGTCCTTGTGTTAGATGTGATGGTATAAATTTTTTAAGTGAAGAAGTTGTAAAGAAACATCGTTATAGAAAGGGGTTTCACGAGGACTTTTTAAGATTGTGTGGTATTCATGGTGATGTTGCGCAAAATAACTTTGTTGTTAGAGAAGGTAGTAGGTCTGCAACGCATAATGAATATCACGATACTAAGATGACAGAAATGGTGCACGATGCTTTTGGGATGCAACACGGGGGAGACTTTAGAGAAAATGTCGAAGATGTTCCTAATAGCGAAGAGGTCAAATTCTATGAACAATTGCATGCTGCTAGTCATCCTTTGTTTGACGGGTGTTCGCACTCCCGTTTGTCTGTTGCTGTTAGATTATTAAGTATTAAATCTTACTGGAATATTGCTGAAAGAGGAATAGACTCAATGATAGACCTAATTAAAGAATTAGTTGACCCTGGCTTGGAGGTTCTTGATTCTTTCTATAAGGCAAAAATATTGGTGTCAAAGTTAGGTCTCTCCTTGGTTAGAATTGATTGTTGTGAAAATGGCTGCATTTTATACTTTAAGGAAGATGCTAACCTAGAGTCCTGTAAGTTTTGTCAGCACCCTCGATATAAGCTTGGTTCTAGTGGAAATCAAATTGCTATTAAGGCGGTGCATTATTTACCTCTAATACAAAGGTTAAAGAAGTTGTATGCTTTAAAAGCCTCAGCTCCTCATATGAGGTGACACAGTGAAAATAGAAGGCCCACCGGTGTTACGTGTCATCCATCTGATGAAGAGGCTTGGAAGCATTTTGATGCAACTTATCCAGATTTTGCACCTGAGCCGCGAAACATTCGTTTGGGATTATGTGCGGATGGATTCTCTCCTTTTTCAGTTGGTGCTACGCCATATTCATGTTAGCCTGTATTTATCACTCCTTATGATCTTTCTCCTGAAATGTTTTTGACTAGTCCCTATATATTTCTGAATTATGTTGTTCCTGGCCCGCGTAGTCTAAAAAGTGGAATAGATGTCTACTTGCAACCTTTGATTGATGAACTTTAAATTTTATGGCATGAGGGGGTTGAAACTTGGGACACCTCTCTTAAACAGAATTTCAATCTGCGTGCATATCTAATGTGGACTGTTAATGATTTTTCCGCTTATGAAATGTTGTTTAGGTAGATGACAGTTGGAAAGCTATCTTGTCCATACTACATGGAAAAAACAGAGTCTTTCACATTGAGATATAGCAGAAAAATTCATGGATTGATTATCATTGTTGTTTCTTGCCACCTGATCATGAATTTAAGAGACTCAAGAATGCATTCAGAAGGAATAACAGGGAATATGGTGGTCCACCTCCAAGGCTGTCTGGTCATGACATCTGGGAGATAGTTCAGGATTTGCCTAAGGCCAGTGAAGAACCATTGTACAGGCTTGATGAATATGGTGTTTCACATAATTGGACTAAGCAGAGTATATTTTGGTAACTAGAATATTGGCCAGATAATTTACTTAGAACTAATGTTGAAGTGATGCATATTGAGAAGAACTACTTTGACAACCTGTTCAACACAGTTATGGATGTTACCGGCAAAACAAAGGATAATCCTAAGGCCAGACTTGACTTACCAGAATATTGCAAACGCAACGAATTACACTTACAGGAGGGGCCCAATGGTAATGTTCTTAAACCCAAGGCTAGTTTTACATTCAAGTTGGACCAAAAATATCAAATATGTAAGTGTGTCCAAAGTTTGAAGATGCCCGATGGATATACCTCAAATTTGAGAAAGAAGGTTGATATGGCACTAGGAATATTGCATGGAATGAAAAGCCATGATTGTCATGTTTTCATGGAACAATTACTTCCAATTGCTTTTATTGGTTTACCTAAAAACATATGGAAACCAATAGCAGAGATCAGTTTGTTCTTTAAAGCTTATGTGCCGCCACACTAAAAGAAGAAAATCTGGCACGAATGGAAAGTAATATTGTTGTTATCACCAATAAGCTGGAGAAGATTTTTTTGACAGGGTTCTTCAATGTGATGGAACATCTTCCCATTCTCCTTGTGCACGAAGCTCGGCTAGGTGGTCCAGTTCAAGCTAGGTGGATGTATCCATTCAAACGGTAAGCAAATGCAACATATTTAAATTCATACATATCTTTTTTAAATATAGGAAACATCTAATCTTAAGATTGTGCAGGGAAATTGAAAAATTGAAAAGGTGTCCCAAAAATAAACATAGGGTGGAAGGCTCTATAGTTGAGGCATATCTTGCAAGAGAAACGTCTCAATTTTGTTCATAATACTTTCGTGATGAAGTTGCTTGTTCAAGAAACCGACCGAATTGTCATCAGGACGATGTGAATGAACCTTATTTGCAACCGATATCAATTTTCAATCAATCTGGTTGTAAGGCTAAAAAGATCATACTTCGCCGGTTCACTCCCACGGAACGCAAAGAAACAACTTTGTATGTCTTGCTGAATTGCTCGAAAGTTGAGCCCTTTCTGAAGTAAGGAGATTAAAATTTTAACATATCTTATTTGTTTACTCATTCTCTTAAAGAAACTAATTGTGTTTCGCATGTTGGATCTTCAGTTTATTAAAGACTCAATTTCACGAAAATCAAGTGTACGCATTCTTTGCAATATGGTTTACATATGAGGTTCATAGGTGTATTAATATTTCTACAAATTTTAAACATTTACACATTCCTCAACTAACATATATATAATATATATGTATAATATTTTTTGGTACACCACTCACCAAATGCAGCCGCATACGATCAACTCTTGAGAGATATTTCTTTGGGTCCAGTTGAAGCTCATGCAATGTCCCATTACACAGTAAATGGGTTTAAATTTTTCATCGAACAACACTCCAGAATAAGGAAAACAAACAATAGTGGTGTTTGGGTTAAGGGTGATGATGATGTTGATTACTTTGGCATCATACACGAGATCTTAGAACTGGAGTATACTGGTTTCCCAATAAAAAAATTTTCCTCTTTTGATGTAAGTGGTTTGATCCAAGCACAAGAGGCACAAGAGTACATAAGGAGCATAAGATCATTGAACTGAAGCACAATAGCTCGTATCATGTTTACGATCCATTTGTTCTAGCGCAAAATGCTAAACAAGTTTATTATGCTCCTTATCCATTGCGCAGTGACAAATCTAATTGGTGGACTGTAATAAAAACAAAGCCTACGGGACGGGTGGAAGTTGAGAATGTGCTGTAGACTGCATATCAAAATAAAATACAGATTGATCACCAGCTAGTGGACGTTGATTTAGTGAATAATTTGAATCACTCGAAAAATATATTTGAAGAAGTTAATATTGCGCAAGAAGAGGTTGAATGGGTAGGAGATGAGGAAACTTTCGAAGAGGGTGAATGGTTTAGTGAAGAGTCTTCAGAAGAGGAGGATTAGTTGTGTAGGTTGTATTTATTATGTATTGATGTCTTTATGTTTTGTACTATATATTTACCTTTATGTTTCTCGGTTAAGATTGCTATGTAATATACTGTTTAAGATTGTTGTTTTCACTGTTCCATAATTTATATAGTAATAAAAATATTCTTGTCTATCTTGTTTTGTTGGACGATTTGAAATGTGAATTAGTAACTTGAAATTAGTTATTAGGAATGTTTTCTTATATATATTCATTTTGTAGGAACTAACTACTTGTTAACTTTATATAATTTAGATGTCAGGCAGAGGTGACAAAGGTAAGGAAAAAGTTGATCTTACAAGACCAAAAAATAAAAAACAATATCTGCCTTATAGACGACCGACAGATATTCATAATCTGAGGGTCGATTTGCTGATGCGACAGCACGACCCTCGTATTCTAGGTCGTCCCAGCATTCAGTTTCCACTCCTACGCATGTGGGGCCACTTCATGGGTCTACAACAACCCAATCTACTCCTATCACCGTGCTACGACCACCACAATACTATCAGATGGCTGCTGGCACATCCGGACATTTGCCATCATCGATACCCTCCTATAGCAATCATGCAGCTACACACAGTGATTCTGCTGGATCTATTGGGTTATTGGATCTTCAGCTTGGAGGCACTCCATTTTGTGTTTCAGATCCGCCCACGCCAGTGCATCCACCATTACTTGATCTGCAGCCAGGAGATAGAGTTGATTAATGAAGGTTTTATCTCATTTCATTTACGACGGGGTAAGATTTCTGAATATAATAGCATGATTCATTTTTTCATTACTATATTATTATGCTCTATGAAATTACTGTTTGATCTTGTGTTGTACGTTTAGGCCGGATGCTAAAGTTGAACAAGCTGTGAGAAAATACATTTGTCAGAACATCAACGGCTACTGGACTAGTTGGCGGTAGGTTCCAGAACTTGACAGGGAGAGAATGTTTAAAGAATTTAAAGTAAGAATTTAACTCATCGACTACTTAACACTTTGTTAGAACACATGATTGAATATTATATTTTTATTTTTGTTGTAGAAATTTTACTGGTGGGATGATGCGAATGCATTTCTTATGAGGAGGAACTTTTTCAAAAGATGTAGAGTCAGGTTTAACGGTCTGTTGGATTATGCCCGAACTAAGTTGGTAAAACCTGACAGGATTAGTGAACCCTTATGGCAACTGTATCTTCGCCTTTGGAATAACGAAGGATATCAATTGCTGAGGGAAAAAGGAAGGAAAGCCTGGGCATCATCGAAGGGTGCTTCCTACATACTGCGGGTGTCAGAAGTACCCTTGCTGTGCAGGAAAAATTGGTATATAAACTTTTACTGTATTAACTATTTTTTTCTATTTAAATTTTTAAGTATTTGAACATTGATAATTTTTTAATATGCAAGAAAAAGAAAAGGGTAGGGAGATACCACACGATGAGCTATTCGAGGAGACTCATCTGAAGAAGAAAAAGAACTCTACTGATGAAGATGTCTGGGTTGAACCTCGTTCAATAGCTGCCCATGTAAGAAACAAATATTGCATTTATGAATCTTTTTCTCAAATTTGATATTATTCAATTATAAGTACTTTAATATTTTATTACTTTTAATTTTAACTTTACTTTGAATTAATATAGGACAAATATAGGCAGCTCCTTAGTGAGTATCGTAGTACTCAGCCTCCTGAAACTCAGGGTGACCCACTACCCCGACATGTAGAGGAGGAGTTATGGAAAAAAGTTCTGGGTTCTGCAGTTAGAGGCCATTACTACGGATACCACAATAATTTTTTTAGCGACAATATTAGGTGTTCGTTCGGCCCTGCATACTCTAGCTCTTCAGTTGATAGAGAAACCATTGAAAGACTAGAAAGTACGGTTTCTAAACTCACTGAAGAGCTTGCTGAACAGAGAGAGGTCTCAGAAAAGGGAGGAGAAAACTTTTTCACAATTCAGGATGTTGCAGGAGCAGTTCAGCTCTTTCATTCAGTCTGCAAGGATTATTCCTCCGTGTCTTGCTGATGCTGTTCGGGCTGCAAAAGGACTTGGCCCCCTGGATGATATCAGCACAGATGAGGATATGGAAGACGAGGACGAGGACGAATTCGATGATGATGACTTTTAATTTTTTGACTTTTGTATGTGTTTACTTTGAATTTAGATATTATGTTGTAGTTTGTACATTTTTGAAACTATTGTTGTACTTTGAATTTACACATTATATTGTAGTTTGTACTCTTTTGAAACTATTGTTGTGTTGTACACTTTTGAAAGCATTTACAATTACTGATTAAAAAAAAAATTCACAGTTTACAAAAAAAATAAAAAAAACCAACCACTTGTGGTCGATTTTTATTTTATTTTTTAAAATTTTAAAAACATAATAATAAATTTTAAAAATAAATATATCTTTTTGAAAAAACGACCACCGGTGATTGGTTTTTAAAAAACTATCAATTGTTTACTGACCACACAGTTTGGTCGATTTTGTGGTCAAATTTGGAGAAAATCGATCACTTGTGGTCAATTTTTGTGGTCGATTTTTCCCTTTCTTTTAGTAGTGACCCTTTATTGAGATACATAAAAAATAGAGCAGTTAGTAATCGGCTTGATTAGTAGTCATATTGACTGAGATACATTCATTTTTTTAAGTTATTAGATGGAGATACATAATTCTATTCAATTGAAAAAGCGATACATAATTAAAATTATGTCTCATGTATGAAATTAGTGTTAATTATGTATCTCAACATCAAAATTTATTACAGAGAAACATTCAATTTTTAATCGGTTTGATCGACATACATAATACAATAATTAGATTGAAGAGAGATACATAATTAAAATTATGTCTCATGCATGAAAATGATGTCATTTATGTATCTCAACATTAAAAATTATGTATTTGAAAATTTTTTTAATCCGATACATATATATAATACCTTTTGAAGTGTGTCTCTTTTGATTTTTTCAACAACTTTGCGTTTTGAAGGATCAAACCTTTCCTTTCAAAGAAGCAGAATATCATTTTTCTTTGATTTAACAACATTAATGACCGCATCGGGAGCACAATCGATTTTCGCTATTGATGATGTTGGTGTGGTGATGTTAGTAGCATCAGTGATAAATCGTTTTCTTGAAAAAAGGAAGAAAGAGGCATTAATTATGAATCGTTTTCTTGAAAAAGAAAGAAAAGTCAAGAAATTTCTTCCACAAATTTTAAACCTAAAAGAGAAATTGAAGATGAAAAAATGAGCAGTAAATAAAGATCGTTTTCTTGAAAAAAGAAGGAAAAAAAGCCAAGAAATTTCTCCCGCAAATTTCAAACCTAAAGGAGAAATTGAAGATGGAAGAAGGAGCAGTAAATAAAGATCATTTTCTTGAATTTAGAAAAAAAAAAGCCAAAAAAATTCTCCCGCAAATTTCAAACCTAAAGGAGAAATTGAAAATGGAAGAAGGATCAGTAAATAAGGGAATAGGCGGAGTTTATGTGAGAAAGAAGGGTGTCTTTTCCTTTTTTGTGATGTATCTGATATTTTAAGAGAGAAAAGTAAATAAGGAATTTAAGTAATTATTTAAAAGGGTTGAGATTTTAACTAGTTAACATAAATTAGGCTGTGGTGTTAAGTAATTAATCTAAGTTAATTAAAATAACATTTGTACAAACTTTTAGAGGGTTAAAACATCAATTATTTTGGATCAGAATATTACATTCCACTCCCTCCGTCTCAATATATGTCACGGTGCTCCATTTGATTGGTACAAATTTAAGAAAGAAAGGAATACTTTTAAAATTTATGGTCTACAAAGTCATAAATTTTTGTCTGATTATAAATGATTTCGTTAATTAACAAAAACATGAATGTTAAAATTAAATTATTACTTATGCTCAAAGCTCCTACTCCTACGTCCATCTTTATTTATCCACTATTAATCTGACACATACTTTAAGAAATAATAAATAATAGTTATTTGAATATAATTTTGAGAAATGCATTGGGTAATAAAGAGAATTTAACAGCAATGATAAAATTAATATAAAATTATAAAATATTTATTAATTTTTCAAATTAGATAAATATTATTGAAAATTCAATTTTCAGTATTTAGAGACCGTAAAAATCTTTTGAACAAACAAAGATGAATTTTTAGGCTTGACTTCTTCAACCTTTTCCTCCTTCATGTAGTATGCATGAAGCCACTTCACCCATTTTTTGTCCTTCTTTTACTGCAAAACAAATAGAATATTGCAGCTTTATTCCAAGTAGATAGGTCAATTAGATTGACCCCTCCAGTAGATAAAGGTCTGCACAACTCTTCCCAAGCAATGAGAATCTTCCTTGATACACCTGCACTCTTAATCCAAAGGAATCTCATGTATATAAATCCTCAAGACCTTAGATCACACCTTTAGGGAGAACAAATATATACTTGAGTCCAAAAGGTTTGTATGGAAAATAACGCACTCTTAATTAGTTGTAGCCTTCAGAGTATGACAAGTACTTGTGGTCTATGAAGTCATTGTACGTATAATTTTTTTGACATTGAGATATTGAGATCTTCTTGGTACTCAAAGGAGCTTCGAAGTATCTAAAAGGCATGTTACCTTTACTAAAATCAAACAACTGCAGAATTTGGTTCATTGTAGCTTTCTTTACTCCACCAAAGTAGATGAAGCTCTTGCTAGTGTTTTCTTTAAAATCTGAGACTACGGAGAACCTCATATAACAGTCATACAACATAGTGACAGATTGAATATCACCTTTATCAAACAACAACAAATAATAAGCAGATCCAATTAGTTTTAGTCTTGCACACTTCGGGTGGAACTTAAACTCCTTCGTTGCAATAAGTCCTTTTAACAGTCTATTAAGATACTCCATAATAAGGACAAACAAGTAAGGGGAGATTGGATCTCTTTGCCTCAAACCTCTCCTTGCATTAAAAATTTCAGATGACACTCAATTTATAGTGATAGAATAAGAACCTATTTCAAGCAGCCCCACTACACTGGATCATATGCATTTTGCACATCTATTTTTAGCATGCATCTTGGTGGAATTTCTTTCCTCCCATAGCCTCTCACCATTTCGTGGCTCAAAATGATATTGTTTGTAATCACTCTACCTTGTACAAAGGCTGCTTGACTTGCATCAACAATGATATCCATAACATATTTCATCCTCTATATATGCACTTTAGAAATGAGTCTATAAAGAGTGGTACAACATGATATATATATAGGACGAAACTCCTTTATTATTGTAGGATTCTTAACTATAGGAATTAGAGTCACTTTAGGAATTAAAGACACACTAGTGCAGTTAACTGGCTTGTTTATATGTCCAGTATCAAAGAACTCTAGCACTACATTTATAACTTCCTCTCCGATCACATTCTAATCCTTGTAAAAGAAGCGTGCATTCATTCCATCTCCACCGGGCGACTTATTACCATCAATACTCTTTTAGATCTAAGTGAGCCTATTCTCTTGTTACAGGTTTTACTAAGCTCCAACTGTTGATGCCTAGCGAGACCATTACCATTCTTCATGACATCAGGATTAATAGTTGGAAGAGTCTCAGCTGCAGTACCTAACAGCTTTAGTATAAAAAGCAATGATCTCCCATTGTACCTCATCCTCTTTAATAAGCATAGTACCCTCAAGGGACATCCAAGTGTTTGGAGGAATTTTGAGCTTGCCTTCTCTCTTAAGGCTGGCGAAGAAATATTTGGTGTTTGCACCCCCTAGTTTCAGCCAGTTCATTCTAACTTTTTTTTGAAGATACTTTCTTTTATCAAGCTCAAATGTTCAAGCTTCTTCTTCAGCTCCTTCTCTACTGTAAACATACTAGGATCATGATTCAAAGACCTTATTATTCTTTGCATGCGTGCCAACTATTCACTGATAGTGTTAATTTTTTGAGTAACCGGCCTATTGAAATCTCTAGTATTAAGTTTTTCAAGCCTTATTTCCCAACTATATACCTTGATTTTGTCCCACACCCTCTTCATAATACTGCCTTGACATCTTATTTTCCAAGCTAATCTTGTTGCATAATAGGAAGAAACTCTCCATGCTCAACAAAGAGGTTGAAGAATTTAAAAGGCTTATTATGCCTTGCCTGATTTAAGACCAAAGGAATAGCTATAGGAGTGTGGTCAGAATTTGAAAGTACACCTACTTCTACTCAGCATTTATTATGGCCCTATCAATTTTGCTATGGACGTGACCATTTTTCCATGCATACTTACTCTATACATACTTCAACTCAGCAAAGCTATGATCCTACACAAACTCAGACAAGTCTTTGATCTCACTCAGTAGTATCTGAGTTCCCAGTGCTTTTCATCCATTTCTAATACAGTATTATAATCAGCAAACTGTAGCCAAGGCTCCTGCATATTAGTAGCTAAGCTACTGATCAAGTCTAGCCATAGCATTCTTCTATCCCCTATATTATGCAAACCATACATTACATTGATCGGTTAAAACTTCATCCCAGCAGTCACCACTTGCCCATGAATGAATTGCTCATCCATGACTGTAGGTGTAACATCAAGCATTTGGCAATCCCAAGCAACCCATATCCTGTCTCCGCTTTGTTGGTCATAGTTACCACACCAGCTCAATTGCTTTGCTAGTTAACTTATTGTATTAGAAGCATACTGCTGCTGCACTTTATGCTCCTGAACAACTATAAGAACTACTCTATTTTTATTCAAAAAATTAGCTACCTCTTTCTGCTTATGCAACTTATTCGATCCTCTTAACATTCCAAGCAACCAATATCAAAAAATCATGGAGGAATTAGTGACACCACCTCCCCTATCAACACTACATCGCCCAACCTCCTTATTCATTCCCATTGACTGTGTACTACCTAGCTCCTCCAAGCATGTTGAATCCATTAGTTGTGGGAGTAGTTATAGAGGTCATTACAGTCTTCTATTTTGCTGCTAATTTGCCTCTTGCTTCTTTCCACTCATTAGGCCTAGGCTCTTGTTGTAAAGGAGGGAACACCACAACAGACTAAATATAAACCTGTTGCTCAATGGCCTTGTTCTTATTTAGCACCTTTTGATGATTAGTCTGTGGCTTTTGTTATCAAGTAGGTATCATTTTAGGCTCAATAGGGCTTTTCTTCTCCTTGGTTGGGTTGTAAGGAGGCATTTAATTGTAAATAGTTTGCTCGTATGGGGCATGAATGTACTTTTCTCTTCTTTTTATTCATGATGTTGTTGAAATGCTTATTAATATTCATGATGTTTTATGAAAGAAAAATATTAGTCAAGATGATTACTATGCAGACATAATGAACATTGAGGGAAAATTTGATACATAAAACTCTCATGAATATGATAGCTTGCGTATTGCTTTTAATTGTCTATGAAGTGCCTTAATATGTTAGGCTCGTGCTAACATGGGCCATACCCCTCTGGTCATTAAAATATTTGCTCGTGTTAAATAAAAGTCATTTTATACCAAAAGTTTATTTCTTTATTGAATAAAAATCTTTGCTTACAAACATGTTTACACGATTTAATATTTGAAAATGGAAGCAGCTGAAATTGTCATGCTTCCACGTTTGAGTTGCAGGAAGTCTTCTTTTTTAATTTATATCTTCCAGCATAATTTGATAATGCAAAATAAACTTTCAAATTTTTAAAAAATTGAGAACTCTTCAAACTACAAAAAGATCATAAAAAGAAAATAGTGAACCAGTTGTCTGGCAATACAAATTAATTTGTTTCTTTAGCGACATTGAAAAATTATTTAGCTTGGTTAATAAAAAATTTAGAAGATCTTTAGAGAGAGTTTTTTTTTTTGTTTTTCAGCCGGTGTTCGGTATTTATATTGGAGCCCGACTAACATTAAATTTGCACCTGAAAGCCCCACATTGGAGGTAAAGCACTCTCTAACAAAGGCGATTCAATATTCATAGAGATCGAACCAAGAACTTTGGCTAAGGATCAAGAAGTAGTTACCACTCTAACCGTCACTGATTTTTAGAGAAGGTTAGAAAAACACAAACCCACCCCACCTCCCCCACCCCCTAAAAAAATATTTGGTATCTCCTACGTATTATTGATATTGTTTAATCAAAAATTATTTAGCAAATTACCGGCCTTAAAAAATTGGCACAACTTAGGCCTCATTTGTTTGCACTTACACTACTAAAAAAATACCAAAAAGTGACGGCCACCGTTGCTTTTTTGGACAAAAGCGACGAAAATCCATCGCTTTTTTTTTTCGTCTTAAAAAGGGGCGTTGTTTTTTGAAAAGGACGGCCTGCGTCGCTTAATTACGACGGACAATGTCGCTTTTAGAAAAAAAAAAAATTTTAGTTATTTTTGAAAAAAGCGACGTTGTGAACAAAAAACGACGCTGTGCGTCGTTTTATTGAAAAAAAATATTTTTTTCAGAAAAATTGACACTATCCGTCGTAATTTGAGAAAAATAAAATATATTTTTTTTAAATAGCGACATTGGTCGTCGCTTTTTGTTCTTCATAATGAATAAAAAGCGACGTTGGTCGTCGCTTTTAGTTCTTCATAATGAATAAAAAGCGACGGCTGTCGTCGCTTTTTGTTCTTCATAATAAATAAAAAAACGACGTTGGTCGTCGCTTTTTATTCTTTATAATGAATAAAAAAGCGACGGCCGTCGTCACTTTTCTGCATTTTTTTTAATGCAGAAATCTGCATTTTCTTCATCCCACCTGCTAAATAAAAATGCAATTCAATATATACATCCCACATGCAACACACATTATTACAATAATCATACAACACACTACATCAACAAATCATTTAAGTAATTCAAATCAACAACACTTAAACAATGAATTCAACAACATTCAAAATACTAAAACACTCCTAAAGAATTTTCACTAAAGTAAAAGCTAAGTTCAAAAATATCTAAAAATTATCTAAAAGTCAAGTCCAACAACACAACACGAAGGAGCAACCCCAACAAACTCCTCATCACTCTTTGTCTCCTCTTCGCTATTTGAATCAGGAGCAATGGCCTGTGTCAAGGTACGTCTAAGATGTGCAATCTGATGTGACATAACAGCATGTCTCTCAAAAATTGTAGAAATGGCCTGATCGTGCTTTGCCAACCAACAACACATTGTCTAAAAATCAATTGACTAGTGTTATATGATTTTATATAACTAGTATATATGTGTGTGTGTGTGTGTGTATATATATAAGTATATGGATGTATATATGTATATACATGTATGTGTATATATATATAT
>NC_061119.1:194676119-194680913 GCF_002878395.1 Capsicum annuum | reverse complement strand
ATAGGAGTAGCTCTAATCACATGGCGGGTACAGTTCTTGGCCACATGACCAGTCTTATCACAAACATAGGGAACTCTAAACTTGACATGGCGGCCCTCCTATACTACTAAACCAAAAATCCACCACCTGAACTCTGTAAGACCATCTGCACTAGCCTACCCTGATATCCACGAGAACCTCTAAAACCTCTACAATGGGGAGCCTGACCTCTGAACTCACAAAAATGACACACCCTCTTGGTGGCTCCCTGAGATGCTCTAAGAACCCTCTGTCATATTGGCGTGATCCACAATGCTCAGAAAAGATGCTCTAAATATAACCATTTGAGAAGTAGCTAACTAAAGGGAGACATCTAAACCGTTTACAAATTTTTGAATCTTCTCAAACTCGGTGGAAATACTGGCATAAGAATATCTAAACAAGGCATAAAAGCGTGCCTCATACTCTAGAACGGTCATGAAGCCCTGCTCCAGGCGATCAAACTCATCACACTTCTGATCCCTCAAACTATAAGGCACAAACCTCTTAAAAAAGGCATCAACAAACTGATCCCATGCCAATTCAAGAGCATTAAAAGGCCTACAATCGATAAATGATATCCACCAATCTCTCACAGCATCTCTCAACTGATATGTAGTATATTCTACCCCATGAAACTCAAGCAAACCTAAGTTATGGAACTTTTCTTGGAAGTAAATAAAAACCTGTAGGCATCCTCGCCTACTGCACCACTGAGTCTCGGAGGAACTAAGCGGGTAGATCTCTCGAATCTCTTCTGATCCTCAGGACTCATCACCAAACTAGTAACAAAATGAGGTATGCAAAATCTGGTCGGTTAAGATCCCAACTAAGGAGGTAACATAGATAAAGGTTAGACTCCTAATATCGGTGCAATATACTCAAATAAAGATGCAGAAGGAGAAATAGTACTCGGTGTCTGAGAAGTACCTAAGACAAAAGTAGGTGTCGCATAAGGATCCACAATAGAAGCTGGACGAACACCCGACATAACCAAAGGAGAACCCTCTAAGTGGGTCAACAATCGTACCAATAATCCCTCCAATGCTGGAGAAGACGAACTCTAAAGAACTGGAGTAGAACCCATACCTCCAACCTGCTCAACACGAGGCTCAAGGAAGAGTTCCCTAGCACTCCTCCTAGATGGGGATGAACCACGGGCTCGTTTACTCTCTCGAGTCTATCCACGACTCGAGGCTCGCCCTTTGGGAGAAGGCTCCACATTTTTACTTGTGTGAGACCTAGTCAATACCATCTGCACAAAAAAAGTGAAACACAACTCAAAACATAAGGTATATAAGAATTTTGCATGATAAAGAATAAAATGAGGGAAGTTTTCTAAGGACATCTTATAGCCTCTCGATTATAGATAAAGATGTCAACGTACCAATCTGCGAAACTAATGTTTTTACATGATTGAGACCAATGAAACCTGGCTCTGATACCAATTTGTCACAACCTAAAATCCATAGGTAAACCTTGTCAAGTAAGCCTATCACCCAAATCAATATACAAAAGGGGGAAAAGATAATAATAACCCCAAAGTAGGGCTCCTAGAACGAAGCCTAACCATACAAGTATAATAAATATGGAAGGAAACATAACAATGCAACCATAACTCTTAAAACCAGATGTCAACAGTATAAAAATGTATCTAGTACAACTCGAATCCAAGGAAATACATAAGATATTCAAATACAAGAGAAACTCTATCTCTGAAGTGAAAATAAAGAAGAAAGGTAATATAAGACATCCGAATGCCAGAAATGTCAAACACTACCTCGAATACTCCAGATATCGCCCAAATCAAGTTGTGTGGGGCGCACCCAAACCTGAATCTACACCACAAGGGCACAGTAGGAGTGAGTACGGTCCACTTGTACTCAGTAGGTATCATAGACCAATCGAGCAAAGTAGAAAAGAAAGTACACAAAATACACACCAAGGGCACATCACTAACAATAAAAAAATATCCTACAATGGCAGCCTACACCTCTTGCACAAACAATTCTAATATATCACAAATATAACAACAAGATAAAATGTATAGCACAAGTATACATTTTATCTCATGCAAGTAGAAACAGAGGAGATCATGTATATATGGGATGGTCAAGCATAAATAATAGGATATAGAGCAAGTAGACATATAATAAGTCAATATAGAAATTCAATCACAACATCAATCATAATAAAGCAAATGCAATGTATAAGATGATAAAGGTGATAATGATGATGATGATGATAATGCAAATGACCATTGCACAATCTCTGAATACGCCTACAGAGCCAAAGTTTCTCAACGTAGGACCCATGGGGGTTCATCAACCTATATGCAATCCATATATCTTATCTCCTACAGAGATATAACTTCCCGATATAGGAGCCATGGAGGGTTTGTCAATCCACACACAACCCATATATCTATATCTCAATGATTACTTCCACAACCAACAACATGATGTATTTTTACAACCAACCACATGACACAATTTTCATAACCACGTGAGCCAATATTCACCATCCATGAATTTTTATATTTTTCCATATACCAATAAGTATGAATGTATCATAACACACAAATGATACCACAACACACCTTTTCATCAACGAGATATAGTTATTCGCATGATTATAAGTCTATCAATAATTACAAAGGATTCCACACGGTCACACATATCACATAATGTTCCAAAGTCAACAATTATACCACATATATGCCCCATATGGGCACAAAACATAGACAACCATTATTCATGATTAATTCCCACTTTTAACATGTGTTTTGTACCAATATTTACTACCCAATCTAGTCTGAAAGAGTTAAGCCATAACCTACCTCGAATGTCAAAATTGATCTGCTACACTTCGAACCCATAACCTTAATTTCCATGAATGATCTTGAAATCAAGTAAAACTGGAAAATATAGAATCTATGCGTCAAAATAATGCCAACGATACCCATGTTGTCTACTTTTAATTCGGCGTGAAAATAGACTCCCGAAATAA
This sequence comes from Capsicum annuum, assembly GCF_002878395.1. Taxonomy (NCBI): domain Eukaryota; kingdom Viridiplantae; phylum Streptophyta; class Magnoliopsida; order Solanales; family Solanaceae; genus Capsicum; species Capsicum annuum. The sequence goes on along the minus strand of NC_061119.1, from coordinate 194,677,886 downwards.
ATCTTCAAAAAATAAGGGAAAAATTAGAACTTTATTTCAAAAATATGTTTTCAATATTTTTAGAAACCTACAGTTGAAAATCCAAGTCAAATCGAGTAAAAAAAATGAGGTTCAAATTGAAGAAACATTATTTTTAAGCTTTAATATGTAAAATCTTTGAAATTTGTGTTAAAATCAAGAATTGAATTTGTTTTGAAGATAAAATCAAGGTAAAATAAGTAATTATAGGATTAGGAACATTATTCAAATGAAAAGGAGTGAAATTTAGGGATAAATCAAGTAATAAAGTTTTTAGAGTTTTGAACAATTAAATCAAGAATTAAAGTAAGAAAAAGATGAAATCTCACCTTAAATCCATAAAAGAATCGAGAAATATATGTTAATATAGCTTTTCAAGTGGCGATAAGCTTCACTTTTAAGCTCCCACACAAATTTTAGGATTAACTATCAAGAGGCACGGTGAAATGAGTTAAAATTGGGTAAAAAGAGCCTTTTTATACTGCACCAGGTTACCTAGAACAAAAAGGGCATAAATCGCACTTGCCAAATGATTTTACCCTTTAATGCATAAAACGCATTCACCAAGTGTGTTTTACCCTTTAAGCACCAGTTAAACTGATGCACCAGATTTTAAAGTCCAAAACGAACTTCGATGAGGTGCCCAAAATTCGTTGCAAACCCACTAAATTCAATGTTTCAGATGCATTGGTGAAGTCTTATTTTCAAAAAGACGTCGTTTTCACAAAGTTGACCTCCGAAACTGAAAATCATAATTTTCTAAACTGAGGATCGAAATGAGATTTAAAATCCATAAAATCCAACCAAATACGTTACCACCCTAAAATCGATATTCCTCATGTGTTGGCAAAGTCAAATTTTCTATCCGAGGTCTTTTCAATCAAATGTGGGCCCCACACCCATATTTCTAATTTTTCAACTTTCCGACCAGCAGGTCTAAATGAGCTCAGGTGCATCGAGACCTGAATCAAAGGTATACCTAGCCTAAAAATAATATTTCGGAGTTGTTGAAATAGTTCGCTTAGCCATCCATCGCACAGATCAAAAGATAACCACACCGTCCATAATAAGGCTCTCGAAATGATTAAAAACCACAATATCGCACAAAAGGCACTAAAATGCATTGAGTATCGTGCAAATTACCCCCACACTCCAGAAATACCATAATTCAACTACAAAAAGAGTAAAATAATCAAATCACAAAGAAACACATATTTCATCAAAAAGTTGGTCATAACAATATAACAGAGAATGTCATCTATAACTTCAGATCATTGTGGAGATGACATTATTGAATATGCTTGTAGCGATATGAACTATGAGTATAGTGATGATGAACCAATTTTATTTATGTGGTATTTCCTTTCTCTCTAGTCCTTTTTATAGCAATAAAGAAATTTTTTGATATATTTCTCATGTTAAAATAATTAACATCTCAAGTTGATATATCTTTCAAGTTGAATGTATTATAGTTTGGTTACGTGGGAGGTGACTTATTGACTTGAAAGTGATTAAGTGTAAGTACTTGAAATGTAAAATTTTCATTTTGAATGTAGTTTAATTTGGTAACTTGGGAGGTGACTTAGTGACTTGAAAATGTTGAAGTCTAGGTAGTTGAAAGGTGAATTTTCATTTTGAATGTAGTTTAGTTTGGTAACTTGGGAGGTGACTTAGTCACTTGAAATTGATTAAGTGTAGGCACTTGAATTTTGAATTTTTGTTTTGAGTGTGGTTTAGTTTGGTAACATG
>NC_061119.1:194638872-194673119 GCF_002878395.1 Capsicum annuum | reverse complement strand
TTGAATTTTGAATTTTTGTTTTGAGTGTGGTTTAGTTTGGTAACATGTAAGATGACTTAATCACTTGAAATTGACTAAGTGTAGGTACTTGAATTTTGAATATTTGTTTTGAATGTATTTTAGTTTGGTTACATGTGTGGTGACTTAGAGACTTGAAATTGATTAAGCATAGGTAGTTGAAATGAGATTTTTTGTGTTGAATGTAGTTTAATGTGGTGACTTAGTCACTTGAAATTGATTAAGTGTAGGTACTTGAAAAGTGAATTTATCATTTTGAAGGTAGTTTAGTTTTTTTTTTTTGGGAGGTGACTTAGTGACTGGAAATTGCTTAAGTGTAGATAGTTGAAATGTGAATTTTTGTTTTGAATGTGGTTTGAATGGAATGTAGCATATATATTGTATGCTTGTTTGTTTGGCTAGTTGATGGAATGTAGCATGTATAAGCTTTTATTTTAAAAAAAAAAATTACTAGAAAAACCGATCACATGTGGTAGGTTTTTGGAAAAACTTTTCAGAAAATCAACCACTTGTGGTCGGTTTATTATAATTAATTAATTTTTAAAATATGTTATTTTTTAAAATTAATTAAATAAAAAAACCAACCACAAGTGGTCGTTTTTTTAAAATTAATTAATTAATTAATTTAAAAAAAACGACCACAAGGGGTTGGTATTTTTAAAATTAATTATTATAAAAAAAACCGACCACTTGTGGTCGATTTTTTTTTAAAATTAATTAACTAATTTAAAAATACAACCGACCACTTGTGGTCGGTTTATTTTGAATTTTTTAATTTTTGAAATCTTTTTTTCTTTTTTAAAAATATAATAATGAATTTTATATATATTCAAAAAACCGACCATTAAAAAGCTACCAAGCTTTTATAGACCACACATTTTGATCGGTTTTGTGGTCGAAAATGCAGGAAAACCGATCAGATGTGGTCGGTTTGTGTGGTTGATTTTCCTATTTTTTTTAGTAGTGAATTGTTTGCTTCCATGCTATTAACTCTTGACATGATCTCTCAAACGTCTTCAAGCTTAATACCAAGGGGTCGAAAGCAAAATAAGCTACCCCTTATCATATTATAGATTCAATTTGATTTCTCGTGCATTTGATTGAGTTCTCCTTGTCCCTTGGTTTAATTGTTGTTCAATTGAACCTTTCTTTCTTTAGTTTTCATCTCTTATTCTCAACCATTCTTTAATTTTGTTATTTAATTTCGTGTTCTGATATCGATTTTAGTCACCTCCGACTAGGATCTTATCATTACTCCTTGATGACTAACGACAAAGAATAAATCTCTTCCTTTGTTTCACTTTCATATTGCATAGGCTTCACTGACCTAAAAAGTCTCGACGGTGAAGAGTTCCTCGGTAGCATTTAGCAGACGGAGAATCAAAGGAGAAGAAAAGGAGTGAAATTAGGAATGTTGCAGCGAAAGATACAATCCCTAATTTTAAAAGTGGGGGTGATGTACCTACTCTGAAGATACACAGGGTCTTAATAAGATAGGCGATATTTTGTAATTATTCTAAAGTTCTGAGTTATTATGCAGTTATGTTTGTGGTTTTTGTCAATTAACCTTTATTTATGTATTAGAAAATTGTTAGCCGTAACCTACTATGCCCAAAAATATTAATCCTAACCTGTTAGATCAATAATTATCATAATGTGGAAATTACCATATTCTAGGATTATCATACTTATGGTTAATACCTCCTCTCAAGGCGAAGCATAAGGATTTTGAATGTCAAACTTGCAAAGTTATGATACTTTGACTGACCTAACGTCATAGAAAAGATATCAGCTAACTGCTCATGCGTGGGAACAAAGGTCAGAGACATGCTACAGGTTATTCTGAACACAATGACTTGTTATAAACCAAATGGGAGAGCCTAACCCAAACGACTATTCTAATAGGTGGGAAAACCTATTTGGCTTATAATCCCCTTAGCATTTCTCTATTTTTCCAATGTGGAAAAATTGGTTCATAACAATCGTCTCCACTTAAGAACCAACGACCTCGTTGGTCACGGCTGAGCCTAGTTGGTCATGGCTGGCACCCCTCTTAGGTCCAGGCCACCACTCCTGGCACACAGACCACCACTCTGAGTCGTGGCTCCACGCGTGGATCGATTTTCGTTGGTCACGGCTATGCCAATGGCACCCCTCTTGGGTCCAGGCCACCACAACTGGCACACAGGCTACCACTACGAGTCATGGCCTAATGCGCAGCTCCCCACACGTGGATTGATCCTCGTGCTACCACTACGAGTCACGGCCCAATATGCGGTTTCCCACACATAGATTGATCCTCGTGCTACCACTATGAGTCACGACCCAATGCGCGGCTCTCCACACGTGGATCGATCCTCGTTGGTCATGGCTACGCCCAGTTAGAAAATTGTTAGCCGTAACCTACTATGCCCAAAAATATTAATCCTAACCTGTTAGATCAATAATTATCATAATGTGGAAATTACCATATTCTAGGATTATCATACTTACGGTTAATACCTCCTCTCAAGGCGAAGCATAAGGATTTTGAATGTCAAACTTGCAAAGTTATCATACTTTGACCTACCCAACGTCATAGAAAAGATATCAGCTAACTGCTCATGCGTGGGAACAAAGGTCGGAGAAATACTATAGGTTATTCCGAACACAATGACTTGTTATAAACCAAATGGGAGAGCCCAACCCAAAAGACTAGTCTAATAGGTGAGAGAACCCATTTGGCTTATAATCCCCTTAGCATTTCTCTATTTTTCCAATGTGGGTCAATTGGTTCATAATAATCGCCTCCACTTGAGAACCAACGACCTCATTGGTCACAGATGAGCCCAGTTGGTCATGGCTGACACCCCTCTTAGGTCCAAGTCACCACTCCTGGACACAGACCACCACTCCGAGTCATGGCTCCATGCGTGGATCGATCCTCGTTGGTCACGGCTATGCCCCTGGAACTTCTCTTGGGTCCAGGCCACCACTACTGGTACACAGACCACCACTACGAGTCACGGCCAACGCGCGTCTCCCCATACGTGGATTGATCCTCATGCTACTACTATGAGTCACGGCCCAACGTGCGGCTCCCCACACGTGGATCAATTCTCATTGGTCACGGCTAGCACCCCTCTTGGGTCCAGGCCACCACTCCTGGCGCACAGGCCACCGGAGACATACTACAGGTTATTTCGAACACAATGACTTGTTATAAACCAAATGGGAGAACCCAACGCAAAAGACTTAGTCTAATAGGTAGGAGAACCCATTTGGCTTATAATCCCCTTAACATTTCTCTATTTTCCTAATGCGGGACAATTGGTTCATAGCAATCACCTCCACTTGAGAACCAACGACCTCATTAGTCACGAGTTGTTCACGGCTGGCACCCCTCTTAGGTCCAGGCCACCACTCCTGGCGCACAGACCACCACTTCGAGTTGTGGCTCCATACGTGGATCGATTCTCGTTGGTTACGGCTATGCCCCACACGTGGATCAATCCTCGTTGGTCACGGCTGGCACCCCTCTTGGGTCCAGGCCACCACTCTTGGCGCACATGCCAACTGAGATATACTATAGGTTATTCCGAACACAATGACTTGTTATTAAACCAAATGGGAGAGCCCAACCCAAAAGACTAGTCTAATAGGTGGGAGAATTCATTTGGCTTATAATCCCCTTAGCATTTCTCTATTTTTCTAATGTGGGACAATTGGTTTTATAACAATCGCCTTCACTTGAGAACCAACGACCTCGTTAGTTACGGATGGCACCCCTTTTAGGTCCAGGCCACCACTCCTGGCGCACAGACCACCACTCCGAGTCGTGGCTCTACGCGTGAATCGATCCTCTTTGGTCACGGCTATGCCCTTGGGTCCAGGCCACCACTACTGGCACACGGGCCACCACTACGAGTCACGATCCAACGCACGGCTCCTCACACGTGGATTGATCCTCGTGCTACCACTACGAGTCATGGCCCAACGCGCGGCTCCCCACATATGGATTGATCCTCGTGCTACCACTACGAGTCATGGCCCAACGCGCGGCTCCCTACATGTGGATTGATCCTCGTTGATCATGGCTACGCCCAGTTGGTCACGGCTGGGCACCCCTCTTGGGTCTAGGGCCACCCACTCTTAGCGCACAGGCCACCACTTCGAGTCGTGGCTCCACGTGAGTAGGACACCACTCCGAGTCGTAGCTTCACGCGTGGATCGATTCTCGTTGGTCACAGCTGGTTCCCCTCTTGGGTCCACGCCACCACTACTGGCACACAGGCCACCACTACGAGTCACGGCCCAACGCGCGGGGTCCCCACACATGGATCGATCCTCGTTGGTCACGGTTACACCCAATTGGTCACGGTTGGCACCCCTCTTTGGTCCAGGCCACCCACTCCTAGCGCGCAGGCCACCACTCCGAGTCACGGCCCAACGTGTGGGACTCTCAATGAAAGCACCAATGTTATAAACCAAACAGGAGAGCCCAACCCAAAAGACTAGTCAAATAGGCGGGAGAACCCATTTGGCTTATAATCCCCTGAGTATTTCTCTATTTTTCCAATGTGGGATAATTGGTTCATATCAATGACAGTGCACTTTAATACGTTTAGTTCGTTCATAAAAATCGTGTAATGTTCTCGAGCTCAACACTCAACAGTTCTCAACTTGAATTCAAATTAATTGTGCAAAATTAATTGAACAGATAACCGCCACCAACAGTATTGAATTGAACAACACAATTCGTCAAGAATCCGAATGCTTACAAATCAGCTCAACAATAAGGAAATAATTCAAATTAATAACTGCTACAACCTCTAATAATTAATCAGCAACTAGCATGCTCAAATCCAGCTCAAATTGGTTTTTGGTTTAGGTTAGTTTTTTTTTGATTCTTCATTAGTCTGACTCTGATAACACACCAAGAAGACGGTAACGAGAAGAACAATGTTCGATAGAATTTTGCTTTCTCATTGCCAGTAATGTATTTATATACCAGAGACTCGCTAACCCTAACCTGTTAGGTCTATAATTATCGTAATATACAAATTACCATATTTAGCATATTTACAGTTAATAGAAAACATATCAATTTTATCCTAAAAAAAAAGAAAAAAAGAAAAAACATATCAAATTTCCTATGGTCATACTCCAGTGAGAGTTACTCCTGACCTAAGGTTTTTTGATCCATATATAAGTTTGGTTGGATGGATAGGACCGGTCCATCCTTAATTAGCGGTATCGAGACTTCTCCTTTAGGTGGGTTTTATCCGACATAAATTCAAATTGGTTGTGATCTCAAAACTAATACAGTAAACCGGATAAAAGAATTTTAAAAAATGAAAAGATTGTAGTTGAATGAGAAATGAAACAACTGTAGATATGCTTTTCTTGGAAAATAAAAATACAAGTAGAATAGAGGGAAAAATACATTGTTAACAAATGAATACAACGATGCACCTCCAAGTACAAAACATTAATTTCCAATGCTTAAGAAAATAAATTACGAATCCAAAAACACATTGTTTTTTCTTTCTTTTTTTTTTTTTGCAAAACATGGAAGAAGAATAGTATTTAATATAAGTCCAAATTTTATGAATTAATTTGGAGTTTTTGAAGAAGCAGAAGGGACAGCAGCTTTGAAAATTCTATCAAAGGCATTCTCAATGCTACATTTGAACTTTTGTGGATCAATTGGGCCTTTTTCTGTTCCCACTGCCACTCTTAATGTTCCCATATAGCTCATCATTGTTATTGTTAAACTCTGCGTGCAAAAGTACCAAGCTTCATTAGGTCTATAAGTAGTAATATCACATTTTAAACACACAAAACATGGCATAATAGTAGAAAGACACCTTAACGAACCACTGACGATTAAATATTATAACTTTGAAAATACACCTTACATATTTTAACTTGGTTTAAGTTGGACCCTTCAACACTTAACTTTTGGGAAAGTACATCTAGAATGCACTTCCTTGAACGAGTCTAAATGTGCATTTTTAAAGATAAAGGTTATTTAATATGGTGTATAAGAATATTATAAAATATATATGTATTAATAATGCTTGCATTATATTTGACACGGGTTTGACGTAATGCTAAAACTATGGCGAATGCATCTATCGTCATTGATGCATAAAGAAAGATACCAATTAGTAGTGATTGAATTCCTTCTATGGTTCCACATGAGAAACCAGTATGAATATGACCTACATGTCCAATTGTTATGCTTGCATTAGTCATGCTGAGATTTTTCTATTACAATGTTTAGTTTGATGTATTAAAAATAAAATGTGTTGCATGATTTCTAAGAAAAAAAAGTTTGTTTATAGACATACCCTCCACAAATTTAGTTGAAAGGATGTGGAAAAGATTTTGAGGGTCAACTGTGTCTTTAATTATGTTAATGGATGCATTTAAACCTATAGTATTACTAATACCATGAATTTTCATGTATTAGTTGTACACACCTTAATACTAAATAGAGTGTGCATTAGTTATACATAAGTGAAAAAAGTGCACAGCATAAGGTATTTATAATATACAAAGCCAAAAACAACATACCCAGGAAAATCCCACAAATAAGGTCTGTAGAGGGTAAACCGTACGCAAACCTTACCACTATCTCGGAGAGGTAGAATACACAAACTAACATATGCATTATTTTTGTAATGCGCTCTATCAAATAATCCCTTAATTAAGGTGTCGCACTCGGGGATAGAATACACAAAGCTAACATATGCATTATTTTTCTAATGCACTCTACCAAACGATCCCTTAAGGTGTTAGTGCGACGATCTGTGCCATGTTGAGTGTCTAGATGGTCACGATCAAGGTTGGGGTATGCATTTGTCTATGAAAATGCCAAGCTAAAGTGAATTAATGCAAAAGGTAAAACATGGAAAAAAAAATTGTCTCTTCTTGATTAATGAAAAAAGATAAGTAAAATGGAAAATCAAATTAGGAAATTTGGGATGGATAATTTGGGACGGATGGAGTATTATGATTTATTGTTTAGAAAAAAAGAGGATATAATTATGTAATTTACCTCAGGTACACCAACCACCATGAAGTACAAGCCTTTACAAGGATGATTTGCCAAAGCCATTTTTTCCATTGGGCCAATCATATTTGATATTGTCATGCTTGAGTTCTTCAGTGTGTTATGTATGTACTTAGCCGTTACCTATAACACCACCAATAAAAACAAATAAAATTCAAAAGTTCTAATAAAAAATCAATGTTTCAAAAACTTTGTTGTTCCTATGCTTTTTTTTTCTTTTTGGGTTCAATCCTAGCTAACGAAATCTAGAAAATAAGAGCACAAAGGTCATTTTCTTATAAATATTTTTCGATGTTTAATTGATGAGTGAAAAATAAAGTTTGAAAAAAAAATCTTAAGATATATTCCCTCTGTTTCTTTTTTACTTGACACAATTCATTTTACGAAAATCAAGTTGACTAATCTTCTGAAACTTAGAATGATTCAATATTTTAGATTTAAAATTTAGATACTTGAAAACTATATGAAAAATACTATATGTTGTAATCCTTTCATATTTATATTATGTTGTAATCCTTTCATATTTATATAATGAAAAAATACATTTTAAAATATCAGTCAATATTTATACAGTTTGACTCATGAGAAACGAAACGTAACCAGTAAAGGAATAGAACGAATATAAAATTTTTGACAAATCGAGTAGTATTTTGATGAAATTTTTTTTCAGCATTAAAGATTGATAATAATTTCTAGGTGTTGGTTGAACAATAACATGAAGGTAAGAGCTAAGATATATTGTTGTGATGGAAAATATCTTCTGCTCATAAATAGAGGCGGAGTTAGAGCGTATCGTATGAGCATGGGTTCTGTAGACACTACAAGAAAGTGAAGCTAAGATGATATTTATTTAGTGATATTTGAAATAAATGTCAGAAAATAAAGAATTTTTTTGATGTTTATGACAAAATGTCACGAAAAAAAAAAACATTTGGCACAAAATGCTGTGACCACAATGGTATTTGAAGCAAAATGTCGTTAAACAATGACATTTGATACAAACATCAAAAATATTAAGTATGACATTTGTTTCAAATGTCATATTATTTGTCGTTCATTAGAATCTTGAACTAATAAACTTCAAATCTTAATGAGAAAAATCATTTTTTCGCCCTTAATAGACAATATTTAATCAATCAAACACCAAAAGATGATAATTTTAGTAGTAGAAAACACACTATATATTAATTAGGGTAAGAAATTTCACCTCAGGGCCTCTGTATTTTTGCAAAGTATCAAGCAATTTTCCAGTAAGAATAACAGCTGCGGAATTCCTTTTTCTTTGAATAACATTTTGTGCTTTAAACACAAAGCCGAGAGGGTTAGTCAATGAATCTTCGTCTTTATTAATTTTTGGTACTGATACATGTAAAAATGCAAATCGATTTCCCCATTTGGATTCATTACTTGGTTGCAACATTTCTTTTACTGATTTATATCCTGCAATATTTCTAGTGTTGAGTAACACTAGTGCTGTTGAATTTGCATTTTTCTGCTCGTATCTCGTCTCTTCCATGTATAATCTTACTCCCAGGAATAAAACTCCACATATAACGTCGTTGATGGTCTGTTAGACAAAAAAATCGTAAATTTTAAATTGTGAAATTCACATATGTAGTGCATAATATCATTAGGTCATATACATTGAATAAAATGTTACATGTACACACCGTCTCTTTTTCAGATAACCATATTCGATTTAATATGAAGAGCTGTGTTGTCTACATTATTATAAGTCAATTTTACCTAATTATATAAAATACATATTCAGTATGTTTAGCACATAGCATAAACTCTTGGGAAATTGAATTATGGTACTAGTATGAAGGTGCACCTCTCACAATTTCCTTTTTGAGGGTCATGCAATACGAATTTTGATCAATATTTTAAGATGTATTTTTTTATATCATATTAATACAAGAAGAACTGTAATTAAAGTATTTTCCATATACTTTTGAATATCAAAATTTTGATTTTTAAAATATCGAATTGATCTAATCTAATTTAGCTTTGAAAATTAGTCAAAATAACTTGCGAGAAGAAAAACGTGACAAATAATATGAAACCGAGAAAATACTAGGGTGAAGGTGCACTTCTGACTGTGCTAACATTAAAGATGAGACAACTGAAGCAGGTTGAGATTTAATGTTGGTCATGGAATTTATCTACGGTTACCATTAATTTAGGTCTGCATTTTCAGGTTACCCTATTCGACTCAATGCCATATTGCCATAAATAGTTGAAAAGAAAGGGGTTGCCATAAATATTTACCTGATCAGATGAAATAGTTGACATAGCCACAAGCTAATAATGAATACTAGTATATCAAATGATATAAAAAGAGAAGAAAAAAGGTCTAATTTACTTTTATATCATTTGAAACGGAAAAGGATTTCATTTGCTTTTTGTAGTCTAAAAAAAGCTATATTTGCACTTCGTTATATTTTTTCAAACATATTTAGTTTTGTTCATTCAAAATTCCGCCAACAATAGTCAATGTTGTGTTTCATTCAAAATTCCGCCAACAATAGTCAATGTTGTGTGTGTCAGTATGGTGGGCAATAACTGACGAGCAATAATATCACCCAGCTTAGCCCCCTTTCATGAATTTAGTAACTGGAGCATTAAAAATGAACTTGAAATTAAAATAAGCTAAGATATGAATAAAGTGATCAAAATAAGTTATTTTGTTAATAAATTATTAAAATAAGTTAAATGTAATAAATTATTATTATTATTTTTTTTTTAATGATGCTTTAACGGAGATTTATAGTAAAAAAAAACTTTTTGTAAAATATAAGAAATTCATACGTTTTACAAAAAATTTTGTATACAAATTTCATTTGTAAAGTGTAAGAATTTATTACATTTTTACACAAAAATAAAAATAAAACAATATTATCAAATCAACAGCTTTAGTCAAATCATATAAATTGTAATTAAAAGTTATAATTTATATAAATTATAACTTCTTATAACTTTTAACTTTTTATTACATATTATATAAATAGTCTCATCTACCACCCGGTCCCATCGCTTTATACTTATTTCTTTCTTAAATTCTATAAATTGTGTAAAATTATAAAAAAAATTCTTTGTTGTGAAGATTTTTTAGGACTCCACCAACTACCATGATATAAATATTATGAATTATTTATAATTACTCTTAATTAAATCTCCTCATTATACTTACTCAATTTGTTGTTAGAAAATTATTTAGTTATTTTAAAATAATTTATATTTGAAGTGTATTGAAAAAAAATGTCATTTTTTTAAATGTTTTACAAGATATACTTAAGAAGGGTTAGTTTGAAATCAATCAAGAAATGTGTTTTAGAAGCTATTTCATTACTTGTGGAGAAAGAAAAAAAGAAAAGGAAAAATGTTGTCCACCGTTTCATCTTTGCCGCCTCAACTATGCTATATTAGCATTCCTTCTTTTGCAAAATTATATATATAGTATATACTTCCAATAGTAACTAATACATATTTTTTCCTTCTGCTTGAGTTTTAACTCCCTCAATTTTCTTCTTTCATCCTTATTATATCATTATTTATTAAAGAGTTTTATAATTTAGTTTAACTTGGTATTTGTATTAATAATTTTGTTGATTCCTGTATTCTTTGATTAATTAGAAAATTTTTTTGAATATTTTTTAATTAATCAGGAAAGTGCTTGTTTAATCTCGAAAAAATATTTCGCACTGTTGAAATAGTTTCTTAAGACAGTGCCTAGTACGACTCAAATATAATTAATATATTAACTGGTTAAGAAACAATTAGATTACTGTTATAGTTGTCATATTAATTACAGTATTATCACTAAGGTAGTAATAAAATTATATACTGTTATTTTATTATATTGTTAATATTATTAATATAATATTTTGTCAACAGTTAAATAATATTGTTGTTATTATTATTATTATTATTATTATTATTATTATTATTTTGTTGTGATTATTATTATTATTTTTTCATTGTTCCCAACATTTGTGACATGGGATTCTTGAATATAATTTTATGCTAATTTGATTTCATGTTAGTGCAAAGGTGGAATTTTAAGTTTTACATCTGTCATTTATGGTTATAGGCTCATACTGTTATTGCTGCTTGTTTTGCATTAATTCGGTGTTCTGGAAAGTCATCTGTATTGGAAAATATTGTAGGCCGGGATTTTCTATCAGGTCAGCTCCTTAATTAGGAGTCAATATAGTCAGCAAATTTAATTAGGAGTAATTATAAATAATTCATAATATTTACATCATGTTAGTTGGTGGAGTGTTAGAAAATCTTCCAACAAAGAAATTTTTTATAATTGTATACAATTTATAGAATTTTAAGAGAGAAATAAATGTAAAACAATGGGGACCGGTTAGTAGGTGAGATTATTTATATAAATTGTAATAAAAAAGTTACGATTTATATAAATTGTAATTTTTTATTACAATTTACAGATTTAACTAAAGCTGAAATAAAGCTATTGATTTGATAATACAGTATTTTTTTTTGAATTTTTGTGTAAAACGTGATAAGTTCTTTCGTTTTAAAAAAAGTTATTTACTGTAGATCTTCGTTAAAGTTCCGTTAAAAAAATGTAAAATGTAATAATTTTTTTACGTTTAACCTATTTTAATAACTTATTAAAGAGACGGCTTATTTTGTTCACTTTATTCATATCTTGACTTATTTTATTTATGAGTTCATTAAAAATTATCTTTCAATTTCAACTACCATTTTCAACCATGACAATCAATGTAGAAGTAATTTCCACATTTTCAACTGCTTCTTGCATTCGACGTAGAGCCCGTTTGGATAGAATTAAAATCTGGCCAAATCAGTTTTTAATTTTTTTTTTTAGTTTTTAAAGATATTTGGTAAAATTAAAAAGTGCTTAAAAAAGTTAAAAATTGATTAAGAGAATAAAAAAGTGAGAAGCTGGATACCCCAATTTTTTACTTTTTAGATTAAATCTTTTAGGTTTGACCAAAACATTTATCTTTTTACCCCTTATATTTTTCTCCAATTCCAACAATACCCTAAACTTGTAACCTTAAATATATAGATTTTTTTTCTTTTTCTCTTTGTCGCTTTACTTCATCTCTTCCCTCTAATTTTCTCTTCATTTTTCTTCTTTTATTCATCAAATTCATCATTACACCGGAGGTTTGTTCAAAAATTTTATTTTAAAATTAAAAATTATAAATAATTCACCTTATTTGTTGTGTTAACAACTTTAAGGACATTTAAGTCATTTTAATAGTAAAAAAGTGTTTAACATCACTTGTTTATCAAACACATCAACAACTTTTTTTCAGTTTAAGAACTTTTATCCAAAGGCTTATCTGCTTAATCTATAAACACTTATTTTAAGCTTTTAATCACTTAAGCTAAAAAACTATTTTTTTTTTAAAATCCTATCCAAACGGGCTCATAATCAATAAATTTAACTTAAACGTTATATTTGTGTTTAACATCTTCTTTATATATATATATATATCAAAAATAGAGTACATTACTTTTTTTTTAGAATTAGAAAGTATAAATTCAAAATCGCAACTTCGCCTTTCGCTTGCAGTAAATTATTTTGCTGCTGCTACGAATTACGATTAATTTCTACCCTCCTTGCACCAAGTGCAATTAGGTGGAGGCTGGAGGAGAAATTTCGGTATTTAATTCCCATAATAACATAAACCAGTACTATAAAATCATCAATGCTCTCTTAACATTTATTTTCCTAGGCAAGTTAGGTACTGTTTTAATTTTGAAATTATTCTTAGACCCTAGAAAGTTAGAAAAATTACTTAGAATAATTGATCATCAAAGACTCTTACATATCATAACACAAGAAAAGAAGTAAAAATTTATTTATTGCCCTGAAAAATGTTTTTATGAAAAAAAATTATAAAAAATATTTTTATCAGTATCGAACACACCCTTAATATCTTTAAGTCATGCTTTTAACCTTCTGATCAAGTATCATATCTTATTTTCCACATTATAAGTTGCACCTAAACACATGTCCTTCACGACCTAATTATTTGCTGTCTTTATCAATCTTAATCGACTCACTTTTTCACAAACAAAAAGATCTATCTAAATTAAATAATCATGAATGCACCCAAGTGGTAGTACAAATCATAAATTTTTTTAAAAAATCATTAAATAAAAAGAAATTAAATGACGACAACAACAACAACATGTCAGTATAATCTCACAATTAAAGATTTGGGGAGGGTGCTTTGTATGTAACCCTACGCTTACCTTATGAAGGTAATAGATCATTTTTTTTATAAAATTTCGGCTCAAGTAAATCATATTCAGACAACAAATAAGTAAAATAAATACAGTAACGAAGAAGTCAGAATAAAAACAATTAATGAAAAGTTAAATGACATACCACTTTAAGATTGGACTTAATTTGCTTAAGATGATCAAGGGAAAACTCCATAGTTGTAATATCAATTGGTCTAAACTCCACTCCTTCATCACCAGACCTAATTGGTGTCCTCTCATCTTCAAGGTTAGTACTCTTCAATAAGCTCCATCCAAAATCCACCAAAGTATTCACAACCCCACTAACCTTTTGTACAACATTAGTACAAAACCTCTTCTTATAATCACTTTCCAAATTGGAATTATTACTATTAAATGCTGGAAATGTTAAGGGAAGTGAAGGATTATCAGCTCTTTGTAAACAAGAAAGAAGTGCTCCCATTAGTGAAAATCCATCACCTAGTGAATGATGAAGTTTAAACACTAAATTTCCAGCTGATTTTGTTGTTGGATATTTGAATATGTGAATTTCCCATAGTGGTCTAGATTGTGGAAGTTGTTCCATAGCAATTTTGGTTAGGTATTCATTGAAGCAATTATCATAGAATTCTTTTGCTTTTCCTTCTGGGAAAATTGGCACAATTATATGATCTTTGTGCTTCACTTCTACTTTCTTCCATCGTTTATCTCCATTTTTGTCTCTTACCTAATCAAGATTAGCAAGAAAAATAAGGATAAAAATTAGTAGAGGAAAAAGGAAAATGAATTTCAATGTTCATACAGAGAGTAGAAAGGCTTCTTGATTCTTTTTATTTTTTATTTTAACACTTAAGAGATTAATCTTGAAAATGTGATGCTAAAAGTCTAGTTAATTAGCAAACTAAGTGTAAAAAAATTAACAGTATTAGTCACCTAAAAAGTAACTGTATAAGTAATCTTTTAGTAATACGTAAAACTAATAACCTAAAAATAACATGGACAACCTTGCACAACAGATCAAAATTATCCTTATATTGTAAAAAATATTTGCATTATCATAATATATAAGTTAAATTTATTGCTATTAAATATATATTTCAGTATTAAAGAGATAATTTGATACACTGTGCTTCCGCTATACGCAAAATTTAGAAAAAAATCGAATAGAAAAAAATCCATTATACATAGTCTTACTATATAAATAAAGAAGAGGTAATTACACGAAACCAAGTCTTATGCAATATATGTTATTCAAATCTGCCAAAAAATATGATTGTATTTGTGTCAAATCCAAGAAAATGAACTATATTTGAAGAATCCAACATGACTATAATGACATTCTTAGAGAATCCAAGCAAGATAAGTATGAAAAGATAATCTTATTAAACAACTCCCACACCCAAAAAAAAAAAAAAAATAGAATCAAAAACACTTCACCATTCAAGTAGCAAAAATGGACTCACAATAGTACTATAGAAAAGGTCAAGGAAGTACTTACCATAACAGAGGAGAAACGAGGATTAATAGGGAGAAAAACATCCTTAAGCAATATCATGGTGCAAGAATCATCTATAGGAATTTCAGATTCCAAAACTGAAATTACTGAAATTGACAACACAGAACTTGTAAAATATTGCCCAGTAGGGCTAACAGGAAATGATTGTTCTTCTTCTTCTAAATCTTCCACTCTTTTCACATTCACTTTCTTCATTTTTTTTTTTTGTTGTTCTAATTTTGTTCACAATAGTGTAGTATGTGTCATGTGGATCTTGAAACTTTTACTTATATAAATGAATATTTGGTAAAATTAGCTAGCTATGTACGTGAATGATATAATTGCAACTGTTAATTCCCCTTGTATTTATTGCATGAAGAGATTGGACAATTGGATTTCATCTGCTTGTGATTAATTTTCTTGTTGGGGAAATGTTACATACTCCTTCCATTTCGTTTTACTTGCCCTAAGCTAAAAATAATTGCGTCAATTTACTTATCTAATTTGCGAGATCAATGAAATTTTTTTTATATTCTTTCCTTTCTACCTTTAGTATTACATAATTATATAAAGTAATAATAATCATTCAATTTAAAAGTTTCCTCTATCATTAATAAATAAGATTAATATGATAAAATACAACTTTAATTAAATTTTTTTTTAATAAATAAGATTAATATGATAAAATACAACTTTAATTAAAAAATTTTTAAGAAATGTGTCAAGTCAACAAAATCCAACCAAAATAAAACGGAAGGAGTATTTGGTAAAATAAGCTAGGTGTGTGAATGAAATAACTGTAATTATTAATTTTTTATTTTTTTTTGCATTTATTGCATGAAGATATGGAGGGTGGACTTCACATGCTTGTGATTAATTTTCTTGTTAGGGAAATGTATGTATGAGTTATGGTCGTATGGACACCCTTCATCGTATTGACTCCCTGTCAACAAACTTTAGCAGTTGGAGGGATTTAAGTGAATTAATTATTCTCTCCATTTTATTTTACCTGATCCGGTTGATTTGATATTTTTTTTAAAAACGAATTTTTTTAATTTATTTTTACTTATCATGTTTCGTTTTTCGAGTGCTGATTTGATTAATTTTTAAAGCTAAATTGAATTAGATTAATTTGATATTTTATAATTAAAATATATATATTCAAAAACTATAAAAAAATATTATAAATTGTGAGCGTTCTCATATTTATACGAATTTTAAAAAAAATATACATCTGAAAGTGTTTGTAAACATTATAGACTTTGACTCTCGAGTGCGAAACGTGATAAGTAAAAGTGAACAAATAGACTATTTACTAGCGATTTATTTTATTAAATTAATCTTTTAGTAATACTTTGAGAATTTAAATTCAACTACTAGTACTTATGATACTATTTAATTAAGATAATGATAGTACAAATTAAATGAAAATGATAAGTTTATTTGATTTGTTAAGCCAAATAAAATGAAATGGAGAAAGTATGCACTCATAACTTCGCAGACCTAAACATGTTATACTAATTCATTTGCCCGTAATTAAGGACCTGTTTGGTCATAAGAATTTTTTACTTTTTTTTTTTAGAAAATTGTTTCACTTTAGTGAAAATTGAGGTGTTTGGTCATAAAAATTTCAAATTCAATTCCAAACTGTTTTTGAACAAGTGAAAACAAGTTTTACTTGTTTTTACTTTTTTCTAGCTTCACTATCAACTTTTATTTATTGTTACAAATGACCTCATTTTTTTTATTTTTATAAAAAACACCCTATTAATTTTACCCAACAACCGGAGTTAAATGTCAAATTACCACATTGGTCTTTTCTTCTTACGTTCATGGATAAAAGACCTCAAAATTAAAGGCAACTTTAATTTTTTTTGTTCTTCCTCAAAACTAAAGGCAACTTTAATTTTTTTTGTTCTTCCTCAAAATCTCCTCATGATACAACGAAAATTTAATCTATCCATTCTTGCGACTCTTTATGCAACACCAACAACAAAGACAACATTATTGTCTCCTCTCACATTTGGTTGTATCTTGTAGGTAAATTAGTTAAGTTGAGTGATTTTGATAGTTTTTAAAAGTTGTGGGTGTAAAATTATATTTAAAAAAATCTTTTAAAAAGTCCAACAAAAATTCAGTAAGACATGACCAAACACAACTCCACCTACAACTTCAACTCCAATTCCAACTCCAGCTTTAAAATGTTTTTGTTTTCATGGCTAAACGCCTACTAAGAGACAATGCTTAAGGCTGAGGGAAAAAATAATATTCTCGTGTCTGTTTTTTATTTGTTCAATTTAAAAAATTAAGAGATAGTTTATCGATCGGTCCTTTCTAATTTACTTTTGTCATTAATTACAATTATTTTTCAAAATATTGAACTTATAATTATATTCAAAAGTGATATACTTAAATTATCATTCTATTTATTGTTCGTTAACGGATGTGTTAAATCAATATTTGCTATAAATGTATTATCATATATAGTGAATGCCTATTTCTAGAAAAGTTAGAAACCCTAACTTTGGAACAAAGTTAGTTTTTCCTATAAGTAAAGGGATTTTCCTTCATTGTTATTTACCCCTCAAGAATCCTTAAGAGAAATAAGAACTACTCTCTCTTCTCTCGTCATTCTTCTTATTCTTACTTTATATTTTATAACACATTATCAACACGAGACTCTACCATCTTAAATTTGAAGACTAAGATATTATTTTTCTTTTTTTTTTATCATATGGCTAATAATCTTACGCAATGTGAGTTCGTTGCCGTTCAAAGTTCGTACAAGAATTATATTTCAGGAGTGTTGGATGCTGAAATCCACTTAGATGTTATGGATCTTGGACACGCCATAAAGAAAGAAAATACAACATCTAATTAAAATCGTACTAAGGCTATGATTTTATTGCGTTATCATCTTGATGAAATAATTCTGAAAATCGAATATCTCACTACTAAGAATTCACTTATTTTGTGGAGTAGTCTAAAGAAAGATTTGACCACTTGAAGATGGTCATCCTCCCAAATGCAGAGTAGGAATGAATGCATCTAAGGTTCCAAGACTATAAGTCTGTTCATGAGTATAATTTTGCCATGTTCAGTATTTTTTCTCAATTGAAATTATGTGGGAAGGCTGTCAATGATGATGATATGATGAAAGACATGCACTCTCCACCTTTCATGCTTTGAATGTGCTCTTGCAGCAGCAATATTAAAAGCAAGGCTTCAGAAAATATACTGAACTGAGATCTCATCTTCTCGTGACTGACTAATAATAATTTGTTAATGAAAAATCATGAACATCGACCTATTGGATCTTCATCATTCCCTGAAGTGAATAATGTGTATTATCACCATGCTAGCCGTGAAAAAGATCGTGACCCTAAACATGGTCGTGGACATGGCCATGATCGTGATCGTGATTGTGATTGTAGACACCTAAGTTTGTCCCTTTTGAAAATCTAATTTATCCATTTTCATCTTTATCTTCCTCACATTTCTAATATTCACCACTTACAGAATTCCCATCCAGAGAAGAACGGGCAAAAACACACTCATCTTCTTCATCCACCATTCACGCAAAATACACAAAAAAATCTTTATTTTTTCCCCATATTCAGAGAATTCATTCACACACAAATACACAATGCACGCATACACAGATTTAACGAAAAAACTGCCTACATATACACAGACTCCAATTCCCATCTAAAGACTGATATAAACGCACAAAATTACTAGAAAAAAATGAGAGAGAGAGAGAGAGAGAGAGAGAGAACGCAGAGATCGGGAAAGGGAGAGATCAAGTGAGAAGAAAGAGTTTGAGGTCTAGAGAGAAATGGAGAGATAGTGAGAATAGAGTGAAAATCGAGAGTGAGATGGGTTGCGTTGAGTTTTCCGACGAGCAAATTCTCGTCGTATTTCATCATGCAGATCGGAAACTGACTCTACCAGTCGGAGATAGGCAGAAATCGATCGAAATCCGTTAGCAGCGATCTCACTTCAGTTCGTTCTCCGAGCAAGTTCGACGGGATTTGAAAAGGCAGCCTCAAATTGATTGAAACCAACCCATTGTGGTCAGATTCCAGTAAAATTTTCCAAAAACAAGCAAAGCGGGGTCGGTTCTTACTGAAATCGAGTTCGGACGTGGTTTTTTATTTAGCGATTCTTTTCTTGGATCAATTGGGTTTCGTTGATTTTGCGGTTTGTTCATTGGTTTTTATTCAATTTGGACTCGATTTTATCATTGGTTTTTGATACCAGGCTAGAGTCATTCCTTTTGAGATTCTCCATTGGTTTTTAAATCTGATCGGGTTGTATTTCTCTATACCGAGTCGAGTTTGGTCGTGGTTGAGGTTCGGTTCGAGGTTTCCGAGTGCGACGCTCTTTATTCGAATAATATTGAGTTCTAAAGCTTCAAATTAAAATCCAATTCTACTCTTTTACTCTTTTATTTCACTATGGATGATATTCGGTGCATCGGATTGAATGTTGTGTTGATTGATCTTGATTGGCGATTGAATTGCTACTTGTTCGATTTGTTTTTGATTCCTTAGATTATGAATTGTGGAAATTTGGTGTTAAATGAGAATTTGGGACGGCATTTGAGAAATTAATAAAAATGGTGAATTTAGATTAATGTTGGTTTATTGTTGTTTTGTTTAATTTGGAATCAATATTAAGTTTGTGAATATGATAGTATCATGATAGGTTGATTGGATAGGCAAAATATTTAGGTTCGGGTAAGCAAAATTTAGGAGTGATGTGTTGTTGAATGCATTGAATGTTTAAATGTGTGTATTGAATGTTTTCTATTTTATCGTATTTAATTCAGATGTATTCATTTGGCTGGAGAATACCCCGAGGTATTTGTGTTTATTTGCTGGGAAATGGCCCGAAATATTTTGTACCCGAAGGACGTTCGTGACGAAGGCCCGAGACGTTGGGTGGAGCTTATTCTAGGACTAGTATAGAATAGGATTTATGTTTTTTTTTTGCATTTTTCTATTTTGGACTATATAATTGGACTGGACATTATTATTTTGGTTTTGGATTGTTGTTTGATGTGTTTGTTGCTTGTTTTATGCGTTTGACGTGATTTATACATTCTTAGTGTCAAAATTAGACGGTACGCACTACCAAGCGACCGTGGTCGACCCATGGGATCGAGGGGTGCCTAACACCTTCCCCTCGGTCAACAGAATTCCTTAGTCGGAATCTCTGTTCGCAAACCAGTTTTAAAGAGTCAAAAACAGTTTTGAAAAAAGATTTTCAAAGGTGTCTTGGCACACCTGATTATGTCAAATGGAGACTATGAATAAAAAATATAAATAATCATTTTTCGAAATAAATCTTTATTTTGTCACTTTAATAATAAAATACCCTTTCGAACTTAAAACTTAATCTTTTCGAGTTAAAAAGGGGTGTGACAGCTCTGGCGATTCTGCTGGGGACTTTTTAAAATTTGAGCTTATTTTTTGGAGTTGTATCGACTTAATCTGATATTATGGTTGTATAGACATTATCTGTGTTATCGTTCGTATTTGTTTTATCATTGTTGAGTGCCTACGTGCTACGTGTTTATAGTCTTTCTTCTTATGTGTTACCGCTTTATATCTGGCATTATGTGCATAACCCGAGTCATTCTTTCTGCAACATGTCCATAGTACACGTGTTGTACACGACCTCTAGTTGAGTCACCCTTATTTTAGGAGGGGGAGCCGTCGATGTTATTGAGTGGGGGGAAATCTCTCGCAACCACTATCGATCATACGTTCCTCCGAACAGCTTTGTTAGTGAACCCCAGCGTAGGTTAGTCTTTAGGACATGCTTATCTGCATCATATTAAGACCTAGCGTGACCCGCGTGACCCTTTGTAGGAGACTCACCTTTGAAGCATCCTTACGTGCTAAATATTGTATAACTGACGATAATATGGTCATTTGACGAACTGATTTGGGGAAAGAATGTGTTAGAAGTAAAGCGCGTAGGCAAGAAAATGTTGAAAAAAAAAGGAAAAAGAAAAGTGAGTCAAAAATTAAAAAAAAAAAAGTTTCGTAAGTTCTTATAGATTTTTTTAAAAATTCAAAAAGATTTTTTAACCTTTCGCACTCATTTTCTCAAAAAATATCAAAAATATTTTCCTTTTATTCCTTTACCATGCATTCATGATTCGAAAATTTCTAAAAGATTTTTTTATCAAATAGGAATTTTTTATAAAAGAAAAATTCAAAAAAGATGGTAGAAATTTTGTATATTTCATATCGAAAATATCAAAAAGATTTTTCTTTCATAGTTGCTGGTGTCATTTTTGTGTGAAGTGTCAAATTAAAAACCCAAAAAGATTTTTCTTTCACCGTCTGTCTGTAATCGTGTCGCTCAAGTTAAAGTTTTAGTTTGTTATCTAATCCTTAATTGTTCAATCTGAACGAACTATGCACCCCTGATTCTCCTCTCTCGAGAGTGAGATACATAGACAGCCTATTATTGATTCGGGGATCTTATTTAAAAAATTCAAAAAGATTTTCTTTCACACTTCATTTAGAGTAGGTGTTTTCTATACATCTCCAAGAGAAAACTACAAAAGATTTTCCTTTAATAGGTTCAAATTTTATTTTCGTATGAAATTCAAAATCGAAAACTCAAAAAGATTCTTCTTTGGTAATCATAGGTTTCATTTTGTATAGGGATGTTAAACCTGAAAAATGCAAAAAGATTTTCGTCATTTTTTTTGACAATTTGTTATTTTCTTTTCTTCTTAAAATTTCAAGAAAAAGAAAAAGAAAGAGAGTTTTATTAGCCCTTTTGTGGCCAAACTTCAAGAACTACGCACACCTGATTCTCCTCTTTCGAGAGTGAGATACGTAGGCGCCCTTCTTGGGTTCGGTGATCTTTCCAAAGAAAAGAAAAAACTAAAAAAAAAAAATTTTGAGAAAGTGTTGAACTCTAACACGTTTGTTATCTCTTGTTCAGTTAGTTTAACTTGGTTGGTTTGTGGCATTTTGCCTGGTCCTCCACATCACATCACATCAAATCTGAAGAAGGTTTAGTTGTGCCCAATAAGTATATAGAGAGTGACCTCATGGATCAAACAAAGAGACAAGAAATTGAGAGTTTAAAAAAAGAGAATTTAAGACTAAACAAATAATGAAAACGTATCGAGCTTGGGCTAGTGGGGTTGCCTCCTTCTCCATTCCCCACTATTAACTCTGCAAATACCTTGAGTCTTCCACTAAAATCACAAAGTTAGTTTTCAACTGTTGTTGATACACCACAGCATGCTGCAGAATCCAATCCACATCAAATGCACCCTAATACTTCCACCACTCATTCTTTAGCTCCTCAGTATAAGTCTACCACATTCATAGCACCACATACCGTCTGTGCTTTTGTTGCTCAACTTTCTACTGAGGCTTCCACTTTGACTATCAATCCAACGATTGTGCTTCCCCAGTCCACTAGTGAATCCGCATTCAATACTCTTGATGATCATTGCTATACTATTGAGCTTACAGTTAAGTTAAGCGGACCGCCAAAATTTCTTACCAAGAAGCCTAGCATTCCAGAAAAGCCAGAGAAAATGATGGTGAAAGTGAAGAGTGTAACCAATGATATGAAAAGTTCTCTGGGACTTATGGGCTATGAAGATGTTTCATAAAAAAACTGGGGCATGTTTTCAAGTGTTAACCTTCCTTCAAGATTTGATACATCAAAGTTTAGGAAACCTGGTGGACAGAAGGATTCTGTGAAACATTTGGGACGACATTGCAATCAATCAAGAGAAACTAAAGGAAATGAGAAGGAAAACACACCTGTTGTCATGCCAGGGCCAAAGCAGAATTTGAGAGGTCCAACCCACCAATACTGTCAGCCTCAATCCCGAGCTTACATATTAGATCCACATAACCACTTGCAATAAGGTTCCTTTCTCTAAAATTCAAGAAACCCCATTCCACTTCCTCAATATCCTTTGAACAATGCACAGTCATATGCTTATCCATTTTCTTATCCACAATGGCGTGCCCTGGTATATCAACGTCATCCTCGACCCCCACAAATTTACCAAGGAACCTCTAAGTTCAAGTTTCATCCGAGGCCAGAGTTTGCAATGAGGAGAAAGGCAAAAGATAATTTCACACCAATTGGGGAGTCATATACCAGTTTGTTCCAGATATTGAGACAATGGGGCATAATCACTCCTGTCCCTGGGTATACTCCCGATTCATATTCAAAAAATTTTAATCCTAATGTACGATGTGCTTATCATTCTAATATGGAAGGTCACAGTACTGAAAATTATCGTATTTTGAAAAGAGAAATAGAGAAAATAATTCAAGAAAAATTAATTATGGTGCAAAACATTAGCACCTCAACCGTCCCACGGAGTTCTTCGCCAACACTTGATACTACACAATATGTGGAAAATAATGAGTTAAGCATGGGGACTCAGAACTTATTTGTTGAAGGGAATGTGTCTGATCATGGTAGAAGCTTTATTCATGCTGATATGCAAACCAGTGGGTAAGTTGTCAGACTGAGCAATTGAGAAGTCACCCCTCTCCCAACTAGTAAGAGGTTTGAGAGTTTGTTTTGTTTTATTTTTTGTTTTCTGAATTATTTTAGGATTGTGGTTCGGGATTGTCATACCCTATTTCTACCTGAGGTCAAAACGAGCACGACGTTATGGATTCTAAAAGAATGAAAATTGTACAAAGTCGCCACCTTATTTTAAGGGAAATGAGAAAAATCTTTTTTTATTTATTAAAATGCATGACTTGTGTTTTAGTCTATGGAACCAGTTTAGATTCTAGGTAAGGGTTCAAGTTATTCTGAAGGGAAGGGGTTAGGCATCCTTCAGAATCCACAAGTGTGGTACCCGGCTAGACTAAATTTATCAAAGAGGGAGGAAGTATAAATATTTAAATAATATAAAGTTGTATGTGTATTAAATATATAAATAAATTTATTGTTATGAAAATATGTACAAAAGTATGTATAAAAATATAAAGATTTCATGTAAAAGGAAAAAATATTTTTTGTAACATATAAAAAAAAATATCTTTTATATACTAAAAAGGAAAAGTATTTTTAAATCAAAAATCACAAAGGAAAATATAAATTCATTTTTTAAAAGAGAGCTATGTAATATGTGAATATTAATTAGTTGATTAACTTAATTATTTTATGTAAATATTAACGGCCTAAGTTTTGCTGAAAATGGATGAAATTATGTAAATAAAGAATATCCCCGCCCGGCACCAAAAAAGTAAAATTTTCACTATTTTTTTTTTGTTATTTGTACAAGTGTGAGAATATAAAATACAATATAAAATTTAAGGGCCTCTTTGACTGTAACTCCCGACGAATATTTCAAAATAACATGTATAAACACTTAAAAAAAGAATATTAGCAACAAATAAAAATAATCAAAATAAATTGAACAAGTATGTATGAGTATGAATATTTAAAAATATATTTTTTGTTAAAAAGTGGGCTCAGATAATGTCATGACTGCAAAATGGTTGCTCAATTAATTGGCCGTCCTAAATCGTCTTGCAACGAAGTGGTTGCTCAATTAATTGACCGTCCTAAATAGTCTTGCCAAGATATGAATTGTAAAATCTTATGTTGTTATAAAGTTTCATCATCGCCTAAAAAATATTTATTTATTACGTATGTATACGTAAAAAGTCCGTCTTTTATTTATGGAGACCTAAAAAATTAATAATAATTTTTTTATTGGCCACGATAGTATTTGTTCGTTATCAGTGTATATCCAAAAATGAGTACAGGAAGATAAAATTCCATCTAAACTATCCGAAACGTGTCAAACACAATAAAACAACATCCAAAATAAAAGTGATCCCAAAACAAGCAAATCAATGGAAACATGTAAAGAAATGCTCAAAAGGGAGCTTGGCCAAAAATTCAAAGCCATAACAAGATCGGATACCACAAAAGCTATTAACGGCGTTGCTTCGACGATGTTCACCGGAGCAACGCCAAAAAAATGTGACTACGATCAGATCTGGCTAGTTCTTGATGAGCAAAATGAAATGGGAAGTAGAGGAGGGGGCTGCCGCGATTTGGTGATGACGCGGCTGGAGGTCAAAGCTCTTCAGCCATCAACTCCAGCGAACTAGCGGCACAACAAATGAAGAAGGAGAGGGCGACAATGATGGTGACTCGCCGTTCGGAGCTCGTGTCGCTTGTGGTCGGCGTTAGTTTTTCGGCGATGTGGCTGCCGGAGAACGGATAAACTGTTAATGTTTTAGATCTATAGAGAAAGTGAAAGCTTAAATTAAAAAAAATTATGTAGTAGGCATTTGTGTATATATTTTTTCATGTGTGTTTGTCTTGGTGTTTCGTCGTGTATGTTTATGTGTGTTTTGTCAGAAGAAATGGAGATTTTTCCTGCCAGTGTCTCCGTTCAAGTCCCCTTAATGTGGTGATAATATCCCTGATAAATATTATGTGTGTTTATCCGTTGGAGCGCATTTTCTGTGTGTGTAAATGTGTCCGTTTAAAATTGATTATTGCAAAAGATGAGAAATATCAAAATTCAAGATTTTCTTTTTGACTTTTCAAAGATCATGATTATTGGTTAGGTAAAAAAGATGAAGAGAAAAAAAACGTGTGTCTTTTTTTGATTTGTATTTGAGAGAGAGAAAAAATATGTGTGGGTGTATGAAAATGTGTGTGTAGAGAGAAAAGATGAATAAAAAATGTGTGTCCAAAATATGTCCTCCCACCACCTATTTATACAAAAAATTGAGCACCCCTTTTATCCAATGGATAAAGGGGTGTCCTCTCTTTTTATAATAGAATACCATTAGGTCCTTAAGTTATTAGCCAAAGAATTTTCAGCTTTTTGAGCAACGGACAAAGTAATTATCCAAAGGGTAGTGTCATTGAGTGGTCGTTATCAAATGTGACGAGACAACACTGAGTGGTCATTGTCGGACGTGACAAGACATTATTGTGTAGTCATTGTCGGATGTGATAAGACATCAAATTATTATACTGCACAAAAATAATTGATCTGACTTAGCGTTTGCAGACTGTAAAATATAGATGTTGAATGAAAAAATGTAAAGAATATTAAAATTATTAAAGTATAATTAATTTAAAAATACTGTAAAAAATATATATATAATGTCATGTCATGCACGTGCGCAAATATTTGTAAAATAATAAATTGATAAGAATAAGAAAAATTATTAATAAATTATAAAGAGTAAACAATCCTAAAGTAAGGATAAAAATCAATAATTTGTTATCAATTGTAAAAAATATATGAAAGTTGTATTTTGTGCCCTTTAACGGCCAGGAAGCCTGAATACGTTATTTTTAAGCACGGAGAGCAAAAATTGGGTGTCAACAGTTGCCCGTTTTCGTTTGAAGGCGATGTAGAAGTCTTCAAATGAAAATATTGACGTACAACCAATTTTGCTCGATAGAATAATTTGATGAAAATTTGACCGAACTCCGATTTAGAGTTGCCTACATACCTCGAGTTGTGTGAGGATCAGGTCAGGTGTAGTTCAAATGGGATGAATACGGGTGCTTGTTCTAAAATTGACTGTTTGGGTAGCTGAAAATAAGTAGATGTCGGATAGCAATATTTGCTGGGGACTTTGAAGGAAAAGGAGATTGCTAATTTTCAAAGATTGCCCCAATATCGAATTAAGACGATATTGAGTAATGATAATAAGGATTATAAAAATGAGAGTTTTGGGTCGAATTGAGTTGAGTTTCTTCGCCGAAATTCCTGACGTAACTAGGGATCCCTAACATTCCGCTAGCTTGCCCCAGTTTGCTGCTAAGAGGATAGTTCCATGTTGCACTGCATGTTCTAGTATTGTCTCTATTTTTTAAGGCAATCTGCCTGGCTGGGTGATAAATGAAATGTAAATAGCCTCCGTCGGCTGAGAAGTTGCTTGAATGTAAAAGCCTCCGTCGGCTGAGCAGTAACTGAGATGTAAACAACCTCCGTCGGCTGAGCAGTTGCATGAAATGTAAATAGCCTCCGTCGGATGAAATGTAAATAGCCTCCGTCGGCTGAAATGCTTGTTGAGGAAGTGAAAGTTTCATTATATGCCCTATTGTTCGGGGAGGACTTGCCATGTCCTATTGTTCGGGGCTGACCACCCTGTCCTATTGTTCGGGACGGACTGCCCTGTCCTGTTGTTCGGGGCGGACTACCCTATTTTATTTTAGAGTTTTGTGACCATCTGTTAGTACTTGATGACAGAGTCTTAATGGGGATATCCCTTTAATGCGACTTGTGATAGAGATATGATGTTGATTTTTTGATGGAATGTTGTAAGATACTTGACACGTGCCTTCTTGAGCATTATTACTGTAAGATTCGAGAAGATTCTTTAGCTTCTTGGAATAATTATAGATAAATTGACGATACCTGAATTCTCAACTTGTGATGGTGAGGCAGTATTTAGGCTTCCAAGATGTGTGAACCTTTGTTGTAGCGATGTTGTACCTGCACTGAAAGAAAGTTTCTTAGTTTGGGGAGGGGATGTTGATTTTGTGTTGATCGAGAACTCGGCCTAGCAGCTATCTCGTACTTCAATATTTCGACAATCGATAATCTATTCAGGATTTGGAGTAGTGACACTTCCTAACTCCACATAATGTGCTTATACTAGTATGTCTTCTGGTGGAAACTTTCTTCATCTTGATCTTCGCTTTCAGACTTATATCAAAGTGACGTGGTTGTTGTGGCTTGAGATGATAAATAAAATTTGAAAAGATGTAAAAGATTATATTGTTGATATGACCGAGCCTGACTTAAGCTGCCTACATATCCTAGAATAGGAATCAAGTCAAAACGTAGTTTCGTGTGAGGGGAATCAAGAAAAATTTGGCCACAAGGGTGGGTATGTGGAGAATGGTAAGGTTGGTAATCATGAGCTTGCTTTGGAAAGCTCATTTGGTCATTTGCCGGAGCGGTGCCTCTTATGTATGAGTCTTCAACATCTTATGGCTTTTTCTTGTGCTAACGATTAACATCAAAGAATTTCTTAATTTGAGCAATGCTTTTGTAAGTTGTTGGAGTCGATTAAGCGTTGAACTTTGCATCTCAATGTTTTTCATGTCAAGGTTTTGAGCGGAAGAGTAGTAAACGCATTGTATAAGCTATCTTCATATATAGTCTCGCTGACTTGCGTTTTGATGAAGGTAAGAGGCTTGGGTACATGCGCGAGTCTTCTCTTCGTATACTCTGAATATTTCTTGGGCGCCTCATTGATAGTCTCCTTATCTTGTGGGCGTCTTCGTATATGAACTCTTTTTGGGTCCACTATAGTCGTCCTTTCGTGTACCTATTTCAAAAGAAATAACTTGCAACAACAGACATAACAACCCTTTTGGTTGTTGCATAATTATTTGTCAGTTGAATATGTCTTTAAAGTGGGGTGCCCATTTTGGACACCGCTGACACTTTATGCAAAAGGGTCCCCGCGACCATGTAATCTTGTGTTGATGCGGTAACCCTTTTGAGTCACCCATAATGCTTGTGGAATGATGACCTCTCTGGTTATTGCTAATAATTCTTCGCATATGATCTCGGATAAGTTTTGCACATCTTTTGTATCAATACGACTTATAGATTCCTCTTGAATCGTCAATCTTTGGATTATCTTGCGCATTGGATTATCATGCGCATTATTTAATGTTGGATACGAGGCGACTTATAGATATCCTTTGAATTGCTATCCTTTAGGTAATCCTGCACATTATCCGACTTTAGATAAGAGATGACTTATAGATATCCCTCCAATTTCTAGCTTTCAGGTGTTTCTGCACATCATCCAACCTTGGACACAATATGAATTATAGACATCTCTCAAATTGTTAGTCCTTGGGTAATCCTGCACATAATCGATCTTGGATATGACGCGGCTTATAGAAAACCCTTGGACATACCAATTTGATGATCTCGTATATTCTCCGATAAGGATTTAGTTGTGACTTATGGATAACCTTCGGACTATCAATTTTTGGGTAACCTTGCATACTATCCGATTGGGATGTTATTGCGGCTTACGAATGACCTATGGACTATCAACTTAGAGATAATCTTGCACACTATCTTATTTTAAATAATATGACTTATAGATGATCCTCAAATTATCAATTTCAAGGAAATCTCATATGGCATTCGCTTTCAGATAGAGACTTAAAGACGAATCATGTGCTTTCGATGAATTCAGATGCTGATTCATAGGATGATGAGATATCCTCAACGCCAACATATGCTATCTCACGTGTCAACAGATATTGAATGTTGATATCCTCGATTGATGTATTAGTCATAATCCAAGCTTGAACGCTTTTAAGCATATTTTGGAAATCCTTCTGAAGATTTGGTTGACCTCTTTATGACTGAAGTAACGAGTGTTTGATCCTGCGCTGATCGTCGATATGATTTTGGAACATTTGTATTGATAGTATCTTTTAACAATATTTGTAGAGAAGATCCTTGGTTAAGTGGTGGAAGTGTCTTCTATATAGACCCTTGGTGTATTTCTCTCGATATTGTAGTCAATTCATCCCCCATTGATGTCTTGTAGCTTTAATGATGTCTTACATTATCTGGTACAAATCAACCTTGATTGTAACATTTCCAAGTTGAACGTCCTAGCCTTCGTTGATTTTTGAAACGTTCTTCAAAATTTTTCCCCAGTCTCTTGGAGTGACTTTCTCGATGATTCTTTGCTACGTATCTTGGGATAGTCTTGATGGATCGTGTCGGTTTTTCTGGATACCGTCGCGTTCAAGTTTCGCTCGTCATTAGGGAAAATGGAATTTTGTATTATAAAGGGATCGAACCTTATATAGGCTGTCTACGTGTCCCGCCAGGGAAATCAGGTCACATGTAATTTCAACTACAAAAGGAGAAATGATTCTCCTTAAGTACGACCGAACCCGATGAGGGTTGCCTACGTATCTGACCATGAGAAATCAGGTCAGAACGTAGTTCTGATACATGATAGTTAGAGGAGATCCTATGCCTTCAAATATAGGACTCTATTTATTGTCTCTGAGTCGATTAACTTGGATTCGTCTATATTGTATTCCCATTAAAGTTAGCGCTTCTCTGTAGAGTGGCTTATATGAAGGCCCTGCTGGACGTGGAGGATGGTGTCTCTCACGTCATATACACTCCTCTATTTTCATGATTGGGCACCGAATCATTATTTGCATTTGGTTGCTCTTTGACACATTGGATTGCCCTAGCCTTGATCAAGCACTCAATTCTATGCCTTAACCTATTACAATCTCCAGTATCGTGCCCTAAAACTCCAGAATGGAAAGCACATCACTTTGTTTCATTGAACCATTTAGGTAATGGATTAGGAATCTTTGCCAACTCCAATCACAATAAATTTACAGCTCTTAGTCTCTCAAAAAGTGTCAATGGTTCAATAAATTGAGTGCAACTTTGATTGCGCTTACCCTTCGAATTTTTTTCTTAGCGCAAAAGGTGTCGAATTTTGACAAACTGACATTGGATTGGTACGCATGGTTGTGGTGGATTTTGGTATGTGAGAGCTTGGGGTTGAAGGTAATTTTGTAGGATATTATAGGCATGATGAAATGTATGATTTGATATTTGCATCAGTTCATTATCAGGACTTTGAAGTGATTGGGATGATTCAGGTACTGAATGGTGTGGTATCATAACAAATATTTCTTCTTCATTCTCCTCCTTGGCTCCTTCGATGGACTCCAACTGGGTAGCCTTGCTCGAGTTATTTGCTGACTTAATCTTTCCAGAGTTAATCGCCTATTCTATAAAATTCCCCATTTTGACACAATTAGCAAACTTCTGCCCTAATGTGGACATTACCCTTTCAAAATAGACACCCTTTTGACAGCAGATAAAATATTTCATTAATTCACTTTCGTCCAGTGGTGATTGAACCTTTTCTGCCTCAGACCTCCATCGCCGAGCATATTCGTAGAAGGATTCAGAGGACTTCTTTTGTATATTGATGAGAGAAAGTCGATCAGGTACAATTTTTGTATTAAACTTGAAACGATTCATAAAGTCTTCAGCCATGTCGCTCCACTTACGCCAATGACGAGGGTCTTGTTTGGTGTACCAAGTGAGAGCCTCACCAGACAAACTTCTAATGAACTTCATTATGAGTTTCTCATTTTTTCCAATTCTTATCAATTTATCACAACGCTCTTAAATGAGTATGAGGATCCCCGGTTCCATCAAACAAGTCAAACTTAGGTGGCTTGAACCCGATTGGCAAATCAACATCTGGATAGATATATAAATCTTCATAGTCCAAATGATTACTGACTTAAGTTTCTTGGAGGTTTTTCATCTCTCGCTATAGATTACGAAGCTCATTTATAATTTTATCATTCCCCTCTTTTTGTCCTTGTACTTATCGGAAGCCTACCTTTAGCTGGCACGGTGAAAATGGGTGTCTTAGTCACGTACATTGGAGAAATATATTGTTCTTGAAAGGTAGCGTGATTTGTTCGTTGAATATCACAAGCAGATGTGACAATATTTGGATGTAGGGTGCAATGAAAAAATTTATGGGAGGTGATAAGTGTGAACGGGGATGAGGGATTTGTTAAACCAACAGTAGTTGTGGGAGGTTGTACTGACTGATAGCGTTTAGGTATTGGAGTTTTTAGCGATAAAAATTAGGAGGGCGTGGTAGAGTAGCCGTGGATGGATGTGTGGGATCCTTTCCTTGGTGTAGTTCTCCTCTTAACGTCTCGAGTTATTGATCCAAAAGAAGCATACGTTCATTATCTTGTCTTTTGAAAATTCCTGATATGCTTGCCAGTGTTGGAACACTTCTGGTCAGGTCGACAGTATTGGTATTCATTATATAGCTTAAGTCGGCTAGTTCTATCGATCAACACAATCAACCTCTATCAGGGAATAATGCAAGCACAAATGAAAGTTCAAGAGTTAGTTTATGTCGATGGACAAGCACATTCAGACAATATCGAGTAAGCGTATCTTATATTGTGGAGCCTCATTTTACCAGAGGTAGGCCTTCGTCCAAGCAAACTGATATAGATGAATTTAGATTTTGATACATTTTGGATTCAGAACAATTTTAGGTTTTCTTGAAGAGGGAATATATCCAACAAGGCTGGATAAAAGAGGCTTATATAGTCGATAGGAATTGATAGAAGCGGGCTAAAATAATACCTTTAAAAGAGTGAGTATCTCAAGTCTCGTTATTGATGAATGAGGATCTTGTGGTAGAGATATCGAACGGAGGAGAAGTATCGACAATGCCTCACGCTCATTGGCTGGAAAGAGTTAGAAGTGGGTGAAGATGAATAATATTCCACATTCATTGTTTTGAAGAAGGGCGTCAAATAATTGTAGAGTTTTAAATAATATTCTACGTCCGTTGACTAGAAAAAAGAATCAAACATTGGAAGAATTCTTGACGACATTCCACTCTAGCTTGGATCAAAAAAGAAAAAGTTAGACGTAGGTGGAGTTGTTAGTAACATTTCTATCTGCGGACTTGAAGAGAAAGTTGAATGAAAGCAAAGCATTTTTAGAACACTCGGCTTTCATGGACTCTGAGAAAGATATTTGTGAAGCGAAATTTTAACAACACTCTGTATTCGTGAAAATGGTGTCAAAAATTGGCAAGTTTAGGTAATACTTTATGTCTATTGATGTGAAAATGATTTCGAATGAAGAAAGAGTAAAAGAAGGCGAATTTGATTGTTCTGAATCCATTAATGTTTGATTTCTAGATTATCTGAATCAGTTCTAACACAAAATATGTCATAAAGGTTCCATAACCTTCTGACGAAAGGGTGGCTTCGTAGTTACGAAGACGATACCTTGGACCATTCCGCCTAAGGTATATGCAATATGGCCTATTACTAGAGTAGGATTTTTCCCTAAATGTTCAAGAGTGGGACCGAACATTTGCTAGAAGATGCACTAACCTAACTGCACCGACTCTGAAACTAAGGAATCCAAAGAAGGTTCGGAGGAGTGCAGTACACCCCTCGCGTATACCACAGTGTCTGAAATGTGTACGGACAAAGACTCGATAGAAAAATGCGAGTGATAAAGCAGTAACAAGTAGTGTTATTCAAACAAATAAGGAACGCAAGTTTGGATTTGGCTTGCGTGCTTTCACACATAGCATGATATAAAAATATGTAAAACAAATAACATAATAAAGCATAAAAATCCTAAACTAAGCATGATGAAAAAATGTAAAGAATTTATGAGCAAATTCACATAATTTGCATTGTAATAATAGGTAAAGAATTTAATCATATACAAAAAATATAAAAATACCTCCCTCAATTGAAAATCGAGTCGATCATGGTTAGAACGTCTCCTCCTTCCCAGCAGAGTCTTCATTCTGTCATACCCTATTTTTACCTGAGGTCAAAACGAGCACGGCGTTATGGATTCTAAAAGAATGAAAATTGTACAGAGTCGCCACCTTATTTTAAGGGAAATGAGGAAAACCCTTTTTTATTTATTAAAATGCATGACTTGTGTTTTAGTCTATGGAACCAGTTTAGATTCTAGGTAAGGGTTCAAGTTATTCCGAAGGGAAGGGGTTAGGCATCCTTCAGAATCCACAAGTGTGGTACCCTGCTAGACTAAATTTATCAAAGAGGGATGAGGTATAAATATTTAAATAATATAAAATTGTATGTGTATTAAATATATAAATAAATTTATTGTTATGAAAATATGTACAAAAGTATGTATAAAAATATAAAGATTTCATGTAAAAGGAAAAAACATCTTTTGTAACGTATAAAAAAAAAGAAAAGTATCTTTTATATACTAAAAAGGAAAAGTATTTTTAAATCAAAAATCACAAAGGAAAATATAAATTCATTTTTTATAAGAGAGCTATGTAATATGTGAATATTAATTAGTTGATTAACTTAATTATTTTATGTAAATATTAACGGCCTAAGTTTTGCCTAAAATTGATGAAATTATATAAATAAAGAATATCCCCGCCCGGCACCAAAAAAGTAAAATTTTCACTATTTTTTTTGTTATTTGTACAAGTGTGAGAATATAAAATACAATATAAAATTTAAGGGCCCCTTTGACTGCAACTCCCGACGAATATTTCAAAATAACCTGTATAAACACTTAAAAAAAGAATATTAGCAACAAATAAAAATAATCAAAATAAATTGAACAAGTATGTATGCATATGAATATTTAAAAATATATTTTTTGTTAAAAAGTGCGCTCAGATAATGTCATGACTGCGAAATGGTTGCTCAATTAATTGGCCGTCCTAAATCGTCTTGCAACGAAGTGGTTGCTCAATTAATTGGTCGTCCTAAATAGTCTTGACAAGATATGAATTGTAAAATCTTATGTTGTTATAAAGTTTCATCATC
>NC_061119.1:194628129-194635872 GCF_002878395.1 Capsicum annuum | reverse complement strand
TGCAAAGTTTGAAATATTTGAAAGGCTTAGAGATTCCGAAGAAAATAAGGATCTTCTAATGACATTATATAGAGAATCAAAACACAATATTTATCACTTAAAGGGATTGTTGAAAGATGTCGAAATTGAGAGGGATCAACTTAAGCATAAGTTGGCTATGGCTGAAGAAAAAAGAAAAGGGCATGAAATTTATGGTCTATGGTTTACTATTGATTTTTCGAAAGGTGTAATGGGGGTGTATTGGGATTTAATATATTCTAAATATTTTATTAATCGACTACTTGTTACTTATATTATAAATGGTTTACCTTTTTCATTCATCGACTACACATCGCTCTACTTTATATGCTTTACCTTTTAAGCGGAGTCTATAATCAACAATAACAATTCATGTAAAAGCAATGATACATTGATTATATAAAATGAAAAATGTTTATCATAAACTATAAAGGCAGTTTAGAAAATAAAATTGTTCAGTTCTACGCATCCCGAGTTGAAAGTTAGAAGTTAACATTATCTAGTCAAATAAAAATAATCATCAGCCACAAATAAAAATTTAATAATTGTCTAAAGATTAAACATTTTCGGTTTCCACCATCATCTTGTCGATTTCCTGACTAACCTCATTAATAAATTCATCCAAGTTTGAAAATCCATTCTCGCTATCCTTCTCCGCGTTGCCTTCTTTTTTTGGTGCATCACTTTTTCCTTCTTCTTTATGTTGTTCGTTCTCTACTTCTTGTGAATTCTTCTCTTTTGTTTTCTCTCCATCTCCTTCATTATTTTCTTCTTCACAACCACTTTTTCATTTTATCATTTTCATCCTGTCCGCCTTCATCATGATCCTCCTTCTCCACACCAGCTGATCCATCAGCTTTGTTTTCTTCTTCACAAACAACTTCTTAATTTTTTTTCTTCTTCTTTCTCTTCATCGGCTTCATCAAGATTTTCCTTCTCTACAACAGCTGTAACCTCAGGGATCATCACCTCATCAGTATTGATGGAGGCATATTTCAAAACTGCTACCTCAAGGAGGGCTTCTTTGATGCCGCTGTCATCGCGGCCAACCCTCCCCGCTGAATGCCGACTTTGTACCTGATGATAGGCGAAATTACGCGCCTATATCAATATATTTTGCCCATATTTTAGCCTAGTTTCGAGAACTAATTATCTATTTCGTACACTTTTAGTCCTTTTTCCTGTAAATGAGCTAACAAATGTGATTAGGAAAGTTTCAGGTATAAATGATGCAAAATACAGCAATTTATGGCTTACTTGACGCAAAAGAAAGCTCACAAACGAGATGGAAAGGAGCTGGACGCATAAAGGACTAAATCTGCTGCATGGAAAATCTGTCCCGGGCTAAAACAGCATTTCTGAAGACTTTGGGACTTACAGACACAAAGCTGGATTTTTGCCATAATACATTAACCTAGTGCAATTAGGTTATGTGTTTCATCATTCTATTTGGATTATAATTTTGTAACCTTACCCTAGTACAATTGGGTCAAGGATTTCATTAGTATATTAGGATTTGGTTATTTATTTTATTAGTTTAGTAGGAGTAGGATAGGAGTATTATAAATACCCTATCATGTTAGAGATTTTAGGGAAGAGGGGAGACATTCTGACAATTCATTCATCTCCTTACAATTAAGACATCTTCCTACAACCCATTCTCAATTCTTCATTCTTCTACTCTTAAATTCCACAACAAGAGAATCGTTACTTGCTACGGAATCACTAAAACCACACGCCAAACACCTACTATTCACGCCATCCACCATGCAAAGCGTGATATCCTTCGCATTCATGGGTAGCTAAATCTCTTAGTTGGGGTTATGGAAGCCGAATGAGTTACTATCTATAGCTATGAGTTTGTGAGTTCAAGACAAGTATATTGCTTATATCATTATTCTCTTCATCTTAAATCTACATTCTTTGCGGTTCAAACACAAGAACACGCCATTCTAACATCTAACCTGTTCGAGAGAAAGGTTATTTGTCTAGAAAAGAAGACGCATAGACCAACGCCAGTCTAACATCTGACTTGTTCGAGAGAAAAGTTATTTGTCTGGAAAAGAGATAATGTCAAGGTAGTAGGACACCCTTTCCTATTAAAAAGCTAGTGCCGTACCTGGACTAACTTCTTGGAGAATTCGTACCGTTAGTCACGCTTTAAGCTCGAGAGAGTTAAAGTGAAATAGTCCTTGTTTAGGTCGAGAGACGCTTGGATTTACCATCGACTACAATTCTCTATAAGCAATTACATGTCAAGACTCTACACACTCATAGCCAATAGAGACGTATACCTCAGAAGGTGGACATAACCTCAACGCCTCAATTCTCATTGTTTACAACACACGTGACAATCTCTCTTTATTTTGCTATTTTCAGTTCTTACATTCTTGTTTTGGTTACATACTACAATCCCCCCTTTCCTACGAGACTTGCACTAAAAGTCTAGTAATTTCTCTTGCTTGTTGGCCAAGCTATTCTCTGTGGGATCGATACCCAACCCAGGTTGGGTTCTATATTTGCTAACGACCGCTTTACACTCCCACGAGAGCTGTAGATTGAGCGTTATCAGTACCTACACACCTGCATTTTCAAGTATTTACCATTTATAATAAACTAATATAGCGGTTGATGAAGAATGGTATAGATTCTATTATTATAAGTAAAAGGTATTATATAAAATATGCATCTTCTATAATATATAGAGCAGATATTACCTTTAGCTTCATCTCTCTTATTTTTCCTTTCCTTTTCTGCTCTCCTCAGACTCTCTTATTTTACGAAATCAGTGATGTCCTTGATCGACTCCTCTAGCCTAAACACGCGCTCTTTCAGATTTTCAATCATCGATGTCTTTCTCGATGCACTCGGCTTACTTGTCCCCACACCTTGAGTGACATGCTTTGAAACAGCATTTCCACCCAAATCCCAGTCATCATCCCCATCCTCACCATCCTTCGATGAGGTGATGACAGTCACACGCTCCAGACAGGTCTTCAAGCCATCAATGAATGCGTCATTTGGTTCATCTATAAGTGCTTTGAACTTTTTCATGTAGTACTGCTTCATTTCACGGACTATGGGTATAAGGTACGGGTGCACTCTCTACAGATAAATAGGCAAATGTGATTGATTAGCAACACAATATTGATAAAATTATCCATCGAAAGAAATGTTTCATACGTTTGTGCTCCATCCATTCAAATAGGGATCACTTTCGATTAGTTTATCGCCTTTTGAGGTGTTCCATCTGAGCAATAGAGAAATGGGTAGCGGGTCTTTAGTTGATTTATCATTTCCCCTGCCAAGCGCGGGAAAGACTTCGTATATCCAAATCTATGATCAAAAGAAAAAACAAAAACATAAAACCGAGAGTAAGTATATTATAGACACCATAGATGAATTACAGTATATAATAAACTACTTCAATGGTTTATAATCAAATACCATAAATGTCCAGGGAAATCCGTAGAGCGCGTACGATGAAACTCCCTTTGTCTCAAATGTCTTCTTCTGCCTGCTGAAGTCTATCCGCTTCTTTAGATAGTCTAGATTCAAGGAAAATGACACCTTACCCCAAGGGTATTTCTCAAAGAAGCCCAAGTGATCCACCATCTTGATGGTGTCTATGTCCACGGTATTTGTCAAGTTCCGTGCAAGTAATATGTAGTGCACGAACCAAACCAAGCCGCTTTGAACTTGTCCTCCTTGTTTAGCCTCGCACCTCTAATAATCTTCAACAATCTCTTTGCATTTACATTCCTCTTTTTGACAATCTTTTTGAAAAAACTTCACCCTCCTTCATCGCTTTATCATATCTTGAATCATGGGGATAATGCCCATAACTTAAACCAGTGATTAGCGCGAAATTCTTTAGGCCAAAACATGCAAGCCTGTCATTGATGTTGAACCACATTTCATGCAGCTTGTTGTCCATTTCGGCTTGGCGCAGAAGTGTATAATGGACAAGCTGTCTATTGAACTTCATATATTCTGGTAGGTCCCATAAACCACCGAAACAGGAATTCTTAAACCTAGACTTCAGACGTTGATCAACCATGACTTGTTTGAATTCATTAAATATCTTCAAATGGGACCTAACAGATATTTTAGCCGAAAATGATCCGACATCATCCAGGACAGTGGCGAGGTCGTACCTCTCAGCTAAAACAAACCTTACATAGTGGGGCAATATCAGTGCTTCCTCGTCTATCCTATCCTCGAGAGGATCTATTTCCTCTGGCTCATCTCGAACCAAAGCTTCAATTGCTTCCTCGCTGTAATTTCTATTCTCTAATTGATCAACTGCTCTTTTTTCTTCTCTCAGACCTATCATCTTCTGCAGCCTTGAGTTTGTTACCTATAGCCATTTATTATGATCTACGGACAAAAACTACTATTTTTCAGCTATAACAACAACTATAATACCTAATCGACCTAGCAGTCTATTATTATGACAGCAGTTGCAGCACCAAAAATTCTAATTTGCAGAACAAGTTTCTTCAAAAACAGCCCCATCACCCACAAGAACATGCATCTAAATCACCATTATATTGAACAAAAATAGAAAAGAACCCATATTTTAAGCACGCAAATCGAGAAAATTTTACAAAAAAACTCAATGCAATCGTCGAGGAAAGTTAAAATTCAATACAAACAATGCACAAACAAACTGAATACCAACTTAAAAACACAAATTATAAGTAAAATCAAGCCCCATTTTTTTAAAAAAAATTTCAACTTTTTGAGTCTAATTATCAAATACACAGTGAAGAATCCCCAACATGAACATACTTCTACAACACCCTTACGTTGGAGAAAAGTTTTAACAAAAATCACATATCTTGCCACATTTCGACGAAATTAGTGAAGAAATTTCAACATGCAATCGCAAAGGATAATCGATACACACCAATTATCCATAAAAAAATAAGTAACTATCAACTAAAAACAACCACTTTCACTGAAATCGTGCCCTATTTTAAAAAAAAAATTAATTTATTTGAACTCCAACGACTTCACCTGCCACAAATGAGTACGAAAAAAATAAAAAAAATCCCATTAATATGGAGAACAAATTAACCGAAATAATAATATAGCTTACCTGAAGTTGAAGATCGAAGTTGGAGCTGATTTACACGAGCTCAAAATTAAAAATGATGGAAAGGGAGAAGAAGTGGTTTTGGTAAAGAGAGAGAAGATGGGAGATTTTTTTTTAATATTTAATGGAAGAGTAGGGTTAAATATGTATTTAATAAATACATAAGGGGTTCCAAAAGATTTTAAAAATACATAAGGGGTGCCAAAATATTTTTTCTTTTACACTTAAGTCCATGGCCCACCAAACCCTAAAAAATTAGGGTTTGCCAAAATGAGCGTCCATTTGTTAAAATAAGTTTTCAAAATGGACCAACAACTAAATCTTCTCAAGTATCTGTTATGAACCAAACCAGTGAACCAACATTAGACAATGAAGTAAATGGGCTGACCATTCAAACGGAAGAAATTAGGACTGAGAAGCAGCCATGTAGGAGCAATAGGTAGAAATATATCAATAGGCTTTTGAATGATTATATATGGCAATCGGGATGAAGCACATGTATAGTATGCAGTATGTAGGATACAAGTAGGGCATCATCGTATTATGTTGCAGCGTATTCTACTTTCCTCACCTCACTTTCTCTCTATAACCTTTCTCATCTTTACCCTCTTCTTCTAGCAGTAGTAGCTATATCAGTTAGTAGCATTCATCTTTGCTTTCATTTCAATAAAATTCACATGTACTACTTGTTATTAAAAGTTCACGTTACAACATTGGTGCTTTCATTATTGTATTCCAATGGTGGATACTCGACTCAAGCAACTTGAAGAGGCATAAACGGTCATGGCCCAAGAGATGTCAGAACTTCGATTGGCAGTCGACGGTCAGCAAAAATTGATGCAAGAAGTTCTTAATCAAGTGCCATCGATTGGTTCTCAATTACAAGTTCCATCGGCAGAATCTTCTCGCTTGAAATCGGCTGAAGTTGTTCTGTCTTCCCGCATCGACGGCGGTAACCCAGTTATGCTCTGACACAAACCCACATCTGTGGAGCTGAGTAGGTTTTCTAGTGAACACCCGGATGCCTGAGTATTTCAATTTGAACAGTATTTTACTTTTTACTCTACCCTCCTAGAGTAACAACTATCTCTGGCTTCTTTTTATTTGGATGGGACCACTCTTAAATGGTATCGCTGGCTCTTCCAAAATAATCGATTGGTTGATTGTCCTCATTTTGCTTCTAAGCTACTCATTTGATTTCTAAAAAAGGAATTGGAGGATCCAGAAGATCGACTAGCGAAACTTCATTAAACTTTCATCGTCGCCGACTATCAGGCTAGGTTTGAAGCTATCGCTAATGAGACTGAGGATATACCAAAAACATTGATATGATTAAGATCGCGTAGATGGACTTATGAGGGCGTATGTTAGACCCGAGACTTGGTGTGTGCAAATAAAGTTCAAAGGAGCACCTAAATGGACACCAAAACCGTCCATACATAGCACTCCAAGGGCTCCTATTGAAGCATTTAACTAAGGGGTCATTTTGAACATTTTACACTTTATTTTGTAACCTACTATAAATAGAATAATGTAGGGTTTTATTCATTAGTTTTTGATGAATATTGAAAGTTGTAGACACTTAGACATTTCTCTCTTCTGAGAAAGGCCCCTATGGCCAAACATAGTAACTAGGGATTTCAACTTGAGAGTGGAATCACTCGTGTTGGATTCAAGCTTGGAAACATTGGATGCTTGGGAGATCGAGGTCCCTCTTGTGCCACGTAAGAGATAGGTAAATTTTAGTGTGTAGTGTTAAAGGTCCAAGAGTGGAATGTGCTCTTGGGTTCTTAAGATTATGCCTTTATGTAGTCTATTTTTCTATCCCTTTATTTAGTGTAATCTTTTGTTGTTGTTTATTGTGTTGTTGAAATCATTGATTATTATTATTGTAATCCTCTTGTTCTTCGCATGTTGATGCTATTTTGGGTGTTATATACATCATTGAATCTTGTATTTTTCTTGTTGGTAGAAAATCCGAGAGTGGTCTCCAAAAAGGTCCTTGGATCCTTAAGATTAATGGACTGATTTGGAGTGTGTTTCATGTTCTCCTTGTTAATCTCGTATCATTTGGTATCAAAGAATGGCTTTATCTTGTTCCCACAAGATCAATCTTGAAATTTTTAGTTGAAAAATAAATTGTTAAAAAAAAGTTAAAATCTGAAAATTCCAGAAAAATAGCAATCTGTCCATTTTGTATTCTTTGCCGAAAATTGTGTTCTTGTTGTGTATTGGCCAATATTTTTACTTTTCTTTGTTGTATCTAAGTGTTAGTTTTGTTCCTCACTAACACGGTGAGTCTATATCTTAGATTTGAGCTTGAAATATTGATGTTGTTAATGTGAACAAAGTGTGGCCGATTGTTGTTGGTATTGTTGTTGTGGGTTCGAGACTTGAACGTGTGATGTGTTGTTGGTTCAAGTTTTGAACGTGTATTGTGGAGATTGTGTTGTGGAATTTAAGCTTGGAAAATTGTTGTTGTTGTTTGGGAGGTCCAACTTGAACCTTAGAACTTCAAGACTCAAAGTTTGTGTTCTTGGTGTTCTTCACCATCTCCATATATTGTTGAAAAAAAAATGGTTGTTGATCTTAGAAGTTGAAGAAAAAGAGTGTGTATTGTGTTA
>NC_061119.1:194615374-194625129 GCF_002878395.1 Capsicum annuum | reverse complement strand
TGTAATATTTGTCCATTAATTGCTAATTAAATGATCCAAAACCCCATATAAACTTAAAACCTAAACTTTTCACTCTTCATCTCACTTTTAGTTTCAAGAGAGTTTTCCGCTGCTCATTTTTTCATAATTATGATTTTTCATTAGCACATGAGTGAAAACATATTTGTTCTAATCTTCTATCACAATATATTTGTAAAAACTAAAGATTATAAAAAAATTGAAAAAAAATAAAAATAATTGAAAAACTCAAAAAAACCAACTAAAATCTAAACCGAAAAAATTAATTTTATGTTGGTTTGATTTGATTTATAGTTTTAATAAACTGACATGATTATTTTAATTATTTTTTTAATAAAAATCGAACCAACCCGACCTATGTACACCCCTATTCAGCATATACACACAAAAGGAAAGGGGGGCGGCCACTAGGAATCTTCCTCACATTTCTAACACTCACCACTTATAGAATTCCCATCCAGAGAAGAACGGGCAAAAACACACTCATCTTCTTCATCCACCATTCGCGCAAAATACACAGAAAAATCTCTATTTTTTCCTCATATTCTGAGAATTCATTCACATACTAATACACAACGCACGCACACTCAGATTTCACGAAAACACTGCCTACTTATACACAGACTC
Organism: Capsicum annuum; assembly: GCF_002878395.1. NCBI lineage: Eukaryota > Viridiplantae > Streptophyta > Magnoliopsida > Solanales > Solanaceae > Capsicum > Capsicum annuum. The sequence goes on along the minus strand of NC_061119.1, from coordinate 194,624,484 downwards.
CAATTCCCATATAGAGACTGATATAAACATAATCAGTAGAAAAATATAAGAGAGAGAGAAAGCAGAGATCGAGAAAGGGAGAGATCAAGTGAGAAGAAAGAGATCGAGGTCTAGAGAGAAATGGAGAGATGGTGAGAATAGAGTGAAAAATCGAGAGTGATACGAGTTGAGTTGAGTTTTTCGATGAGCAAATCCTTGCCGTATTTCATCATACAAATCAAAAACTGACTCCACTAGTCGAAGATAGGCAGAAATCAATCAAAATTCATTAGCAGCGACCTTACTTTGATTCTTCGTCTGGCTAAGTTTGACGGGATTTGCAAAAGAAGCCTTAAATTGATTGAAACCGACCCATTATGGTCGGATTCCAATGAAATCTGCTGGAAACAAGCAAAGCAGGGTTGGTTCTGCTTGAAATCAAGATCGGGCGTGGGTTTTTTTAGCGATTCTGTTCTTGGATCAATTGGGTTTCTTTGATTTTGAGGTTCGTTCATTGGTTTTTATTCAATTTGGACTCAATTTTGTCATTGGTTTTCGATACCAAGCTTGAGTCGTTCCTTTTGATATTCTCCGTTGGTTTTTAAATCTGATCGGGTTGTATTTCTCTATACCGAGTCGAGTTTGGTCGTGGTTGAGGTTCGGTTTGAGGTTTCTGGGTACGTACGCTCTTTATTCGTATAATATTGAGTTCAAAAGCTTCAAATTAAGGTTCAATTCTACTCTTTTTTTCTTTTATTTAACTATGGATGATATTCGGTATATCATATTGAATGTTGTGTTGATTGATCTTGATTGGTGATTGAATTGCTACTTGTCTGATTTGTTGTTGATTCCCTTGGATTACGAATTGTGGAAATTTGGTGTTAAACGAGAATTTGGTACGGAATTACGAAATTCATAAAAAAGGTGAATTTAAATTAATGTTGGTTTGTTGTTGTTTTGCTTAATTTGGAATCAATATTAAGTTTGTGAATTTGATACTATCATATAGGTCGGATTGGATAGACAAAATGTTTAGGCTCGGGTAGGCAAAATTTAGGAGTGATGTGTTGTTGAATGTGTTGAATGTTTAAATGTGTGTATTGAATGTTTTCTAGTTTATCGTATTTAATTCAAATGTATTCATTTGGCCGGAGAATTCCCCGAGGTATTTGTGTTTATTTATCGGGGAATGCCTTGAAGTATTTTGTACTCGGAGGACGTTCGTGACGAAGGTCCGAGGCATCGGGTGGAGCTTATTCTAGGACTAGTATAGAATAGGATTCATGTTTTTTTTGCATTTTTCTATTTTGGACTGTATAATTGGATTGAGCAATATTATTTTTGTTTTGGATTGTTGTTTGATGTGTTTGTTGCTTGTTTTATGTGTTTGATGTGGTTTATACATTCTTAGTGTCAAAATTAGTCAATACGCTCCATACCACTACCTCCGAAGAAGTAGCAAGACTGTTTTCGATAGACCCCCGGCTCAAGGCTACTCATACAATATTTAAAGACGAGAAATATTCTTCTCATATAAATATGAACAAGATAAATGTTACTATGATTTTTGATAGTGTAAATTTAATTGAAGATTTTGAAAAAGTCATTATAATATTGTCTAAGGAAGCTAAATTCATCATAAATAATGCTATCCTTTTTCTTAATTTTTAGAGAAATTTATTGAATTTTAAAGATATCCGTGAAAATGGTTATCATATCAAGACAATTGATGAGATGAATTTTGAATATCTTGGTATCTCCAATAATGTCTCTGTGCAGACATGTGTTATAGAAAAGTTCTCTGTTTTATCTTCTGGTCTGTATTGAATAAAGATTAGTGCAATTGAGGCACATTCTATAGCAAATCAAAAGTTTATTTATTTTAATACTTTAGTACTTTGATATGATCATTTGAGATATCCTGAATCTATAATAATGAGATGAATTATATAAAATTTAAATGGATATTCATTAAAGAACTTAGCAAATAAGACACGTCTTGTTGCACAAGAATTTTCACAATGATCAAGTGTTGCTTATGAAGATACATATTCACCAGTTATGGATGCAATAATATTGCGTTATTTTATTAGTTTTACTGTCCATAAGAGACTTGCAATGCATACAACCTATCTATATGCAATGGCGGAGACAGAATTTTCACTAAGAGGGTTCACAAGTGAACATACAAACTAATCGAAAGGGGTTCAACATCTACTATATCTATATAAAAAATAATTTTAACCATGTAAATATAGTATAATTTTTCACCGAAGAGGGTTCGAATGAACCCCATATCTAAGGGATAGCTCCGCCCCTATCTATATGGATCACTTGATAATAGGATATACATGAAAGTTTCTGGAGGATTTAAGATGTCAGAAGCATATAATTCAAAGCCTTGAGAAATGTATTTCATTAGATTGGAAAGATTATTATATAGTTTGAAGCAATCTGAATGTATATGGTATAACCATTTTAGTGAATCTTTATCTAAGAAAGGTTATACGAATGATGAAATTTTTTTCATCTATTTTTATAAAGAAAACAATATCGAAGTTTGTGTACTTGTTGTCTATGTCGATGACATAAATCTTATTGGATCATCAAAAGGCAATTGATTATTTAAAAAAATAATTTGAGATGAAATATCCTGAAAGGACAAAATTATGTCTTGATTTACAAATTTAGCATTTGACAAACAGTATCTTTAACTAGGAGATATTGGAATGAGATCAAACGCATATTACAGTACCTAAAAGAGACTATTGATATAGGCTTATTTTATTCTAACTATTGCAATTCTGATCTTGTTGGTTATGCTGATGCAGGATATTTATCTGACTTGCATAAAACTCGATCTCAAGTAGACTATGTGTTAATATGTGGGGGTACTACTATATATTGGAGATCTACAAAGCACTTCATCGAACCACGCTGAGATAATGGCTATTCATGAAGAAAGCCAAGAATGTGTGTGGTTGAAATTCATTATACATCTCATTTGAGAAAAATGTAGTTTGAAATGTGATAAAATACCCACAATTTTATATGGAGATAACGCATCATGTATAGCACAACTTAAGGGAGGATTCATAAAAAGAGATAGAACGAAGCATATTTCGCCAAAACTTTTCAATATACTTGAGCTCCCATAAAATGATGATATTACCGTGCAACATATTCATTTTAAGTGACAGTGTGGTTGATCTATTCACCAAGTCTCTTCTAACTGTAACTTTCAAGAAGATGGTGCAAAAGATCGGGATGTAAATGTTCGAGGTTGTTCTCATTAGAGGAAGTTAATTTGCGAATATACTATTTTTTCCCTTACGGGATTTTGTCCCACTTAAGTTTTCTTATAAGATTTTTAATAAGGCAACCTATATTCGTATTATCTACCAATTAGACATTAAAGGAGAAGTGTTATAAATGTATTATCTTATATTGTGAATGTCTATTTCTAAAAAAGTTAGAAACTCTAACTTTGGGACAAAGTTAGTTTTCTTCTGTAAATAAAAGAGCTCTCCTTCATTGTTATTCACCCCTCAAAAAATCCTTAAGATAAATAAGAGTAACTCTGAGCCCGTTTGGATATGATTAAAATTTGGTCAAATCAACTTTTAATTTCTTTTTTTTTAGCTTTTTTAGGTGTTTGGTAAAATTAAAAAATACTTTAAAAAAATCAGAAAACTGTTTTTTTTTTTTTAAAAGGAAAAATGAGAAGTTGGATACTCTCAACTTTTTAGATTAAATTTTTTTTATGTTTGACCAAAATATTTACCTTTTTATCCCTTATATTTTTCTCTAATTACAACAATACCCTGAACTTGTAGGCGTTAAATATATAATTATTCTTTCTTTTTCTCTTTGTTGCTTCTCTTCGTTCTTCCCTCCAATTTCCTCTTCATCGTTCTTCTTTGTTTTTCAGTGAATCCAACATTACATCGACGGTCATATTTTTAACATAACCAAATTGTTACAAGCTTGTAATATTACAATATAATACTATTTATATATAAAAAAAATCCTAAAATTTTTATCTTTTAGCATTTAAAAATAAAAATAACTTATATTTTTAAATTGATCTCACATAATCATTTTATGTTGAAAGTGCATTTAAATAAAAATTATTTTTAAATTATTAGAATTAAAAATTATAAATAATTTATCTTATTTTTTGTGTTAATAACTTTAAGGACATTTAAGTCATTTTGATAATAAAAAAAGTGTTTAACATCATTTGTTTACCAAACACATCAACAATTTTTTTCCATTTTCAGCCCTCCTATCCAAACACTTAATTTATAAACACTTATTTTAAATTTTTAATTACTTAAGCTAAAAGAATTTTTTTTTTAATCCTATACAAACAGACTCTCTCTCTTCTCTTTCCATTTTTCAAGTTCTTACTTCATATTTCATAACAAATTGAATAAATAAAAATGAACTGATGGAGTGATTTTTTGTAGTTACTACTCACAAAAGTAGTTAACATTAATAAATTGCCTTAGCAATTTGTAGAGGTGGCGTTATTCTTTCCTAACTTATTTGATTTACTAGGTTCAAATTTAATTATTAGTATCAATTGATAAATTTAACATACTGTACATATATAATTAAAGTCAAGATTATTGAGTTCGGATGAATTAATTCAGAACTCTACACTTATAATGTGCTACTAAAACGAAACTTATTAATGTCTTTCAACTTGATTTTCACCAGAAGTGTTTTATAAATTCGTAAATAAGTATCAAAAATGGTCTCCAATCTTTGATAATAAGTTTAAAATAATTTCTTTAATATCCCCTGATTAGTTGTGGCTTTCTAAGTTTGTCAGGAGTGAATATATTTTTTTTAATCTTCATTAGATACATATCCAATTTTGATTGTTAAATTTGACCGGAACTGCGAAAAAACTTGGCCATAAATACTAGAAACTTTTGGAAATCCCAAAAAATGCAACATAAGCAACTAATTAAACACAAAAATAACAGAATTTGCACTTTAAAAAGTTGCATCAGACTTTTGAAATAGATCAAAAATAACATAACCTACAAAGATTGCATTTTTAAATGTGAGTTCCTGTTAAGTGTTTTCAATTGTCACAGTTTCGGCCAAATTTAATATCTAGAGAGTTTGGTAAGTATTTTGAAGAATGGACACTTTTATGGGACCACAAAAATAAAATGCAAATTTAACACTCAACTTACAAAATCTATATTTTAGCACATTTTTCCATTTCAGCCCTAATTTTATTAAAACTACACTTTAGTACATCTTGAAAAATATAAATATTGGATAAATAATTTTTTTTAAAAAAAATCCCAAATTTTCTCAACCAATCCACTAGCAACCACCCTATTTTGACGCCATTTCCTTAATTTTTCGACCATTTTCCGTCGAATTTTCCGATATTCATCGGAAAGTGACATTATCTCCATTCTTATAAGCCTTTTTCGATTATTTTTAGCTCCAATTTTTCTTTCATTTTCATACAAAAAGCTCAAAATTCAGTCCCACATTTTGAAATCGATTCTTGGGTCAATAGCAACATTCCAATACTCCTTAGGTTGTTTCTAAGCTGAAATTCGTCGGATTATTCCGGTGGTCGTCGGAAAAGGGTCAATCGTGCACTGTACGGCCAACAGCTAGGAAGAAGACGACTTCAGTATATTAAGTCTAGGCGCATAAACCACTATTCAAGTCTATTGAATACTATTATCGAGGTATATTATGTCTATTATAGATTACGTGGTTGTTGGTGGTATATTTTCTGGTGAATGGGAGGAGAGTCCTAAATGTTGGGTTTGGAAAACCGCGTCTAAGGAGACAGCTTCCATTGCCCTTCATCGCAACGGTTCATACGCCGACATGGTTAAAAGCGTAATGGAGAGCAGTGAATTATGTTGTGATCAAAGCAAGGTGTTAATTAGTTACTTGATGAACGGGAGGGGGAAAATCCATCCAACGTTCATAAGGAATGATAGACATGTGGAATTATATATGCTTTGCGTTGATTCTGATAACTCCAGACCTATATTGCGGATTAAAGTTTTTGAAAGGTCCCAGAAAGAAGCTTCCACATCACCCCCACCCCCATCCTCACCCCAACCCCCGCCCCGAATGTGAATGATACGTCAATGAAATACGATTTCATGGGTTGTGATGAATGGGATAATAGTGAAGATTATAAAGAAGAGGAGTGTGGAGGAGGTGAGGACGGGTAGCTCGAACCACAAAGAAGCCATTCTTTCTTGGACGGCACCAATCTTTTTTTAGAAAAAATATTCAAGGATAAGAAAGCATTAAAACTTTTGTTAAAGCAGGCGTCGGTGAAAATGTCATTCAATTACACAACTCTGAAGAGTAGTAAGAAATACTTGAGGGTGAGGTGCGTAGATCGTACTTGCCGGTGGATGGTGCGCGCATGTGCTATTGGAGAATCGGGTTGGTTTCACGTCCACAAGTACGTGGGAGAGCATACTTGTGGCATTGATCATGTCACGGGAAAGCACAAGAATGTCACCGTGGAGGTCATTGCCTCACTTATTTTAAACTTTTTCGTCGACAACAAAGGTCTAAGCACGAAAGAGATCGAGATGATCGTATTTAGGGAGCTACATTGCAGGCCGAGCTATTGGAAGTGTTGGATGGCAGGCGTCATTGTGAAGAACATAGTTCGAGGTACGCCCGAGCATGGATATCCAGTGCTTCCTGCATTTTCATATATTTTCAAAGGCCTCAACCCCGGGTCTATTAATTCCCTCAGGGTCAATGAGGAGTCTGGCAGGTTTATTTACTACTTTATGGCGTCTGGGGCTTCCATCCGTGGATATGCACACATGAGAAAGGTCGTTATCATTGATGGCACGCATTTTTCCGGCAAGTACGAGGGCGTGTTGTTGTCCGCTGTCACTCAAGATACACAGAATCATATCTATCCCTTAGCGTATTGTGTGGTGGATAAGGAGAACGATGCGTCATGGGGATTTTTCTTTGAGAAGCTTAAGGCCTTTGTCGTTGACGAACCAGAGTTGTGCGTTATCTCCGACAGACACGTAAGCATAGCCAACGGACTCACAAGGCATTATCTACTTGCGCATCACGGTGATTGTATGAGGCATCTCGATGAAAATCTTCGAATAAATCACCATTGTTTCGATTCTCTCTATTTGTACTACCATGTGGCCAAGGCGTACATGTTGGAAGAATTTAATGACTACTTCAACGCCCTTAAAGAAAGATGCCCCAGTGCAGCAGCTTGCCTCGAGCATGAAGTAGGATTTGAAAAGTGGAGTCGGGCTTACTTTCCAGGTAATCGATTCAACGTCATGACCTCAAACATCATTGAGTCGCTCAACTTAATATTGCACACGAAAGAGAGTATCCAGTGGCGACCATTTTCAATTTAATTGTACATAGATTTGGAGAAATATTCAGGAAGAGGTATGCGGAGGTGGACAATTCAAAGACAACCTTCGTTCCCATAGCTGAGACGATATTGAGGGAAAACATGACCAAGGGGGACAAATTATACGTGAACAACATAAACGGAAGCACCAACGAATTTACCATGCTTGGATACGGTCGTTCCACAAAATTTAATCTTTCAAGACGGTTATGTTCCTGTAGAAAGTACGACTTAGTGAAATTGCCATGCGCTCATGCAATGGCAGCATTGCGTTTGAAGAATGGGGACGAATACAGCACTAGCATTTATAAGTACTCTTCGAAAATATATTCAAAAGCATTATACCTCCTTGCATACTTGGAACCTATTTGTACAGCACAACTTGAGCCGGAGTGGAGTATGGCGCGAGAGTATCTTGAAATGTAAGTTCTTCCACCTGACTTTGATCCTAAACTCAGACGGAGGAAGGTGAAACGCGTTCAGGGTGTGTTGGAGCCTTCAAGGTACAAGAAAAGAAACAAGTGCTCCAAGTGTAAAAGGCTGGGACATAAGAGAACAACATGCAACCTTAACGTAGGATAATATGATTGGCATTGTATTGAATGTTTTTGTTTGTTCAAATGCACTGGACAGTATGTAATGTGTAATCCGTTTTGAAAACCACTGAATTGCAGTTAAAATCAACTTTTTTTGTTGTGCATTATCGATTCCTGTTCATATATTATATACTATGTACTAAATAGATTCTAGACTTAAATAATCGACAAAACTCATAATATATAATATATCAGTGTTTGGTCTACTAAGTAAATGTTCAGTACGCAGTGTATAATAAACCTACCTGGTTGTCTTTTGATCAAACCCTTTTCTTCATACAATGTTGAATTAGAAATAATTACGACGCATTGGAATGGGTGGCAATTCGAAAGCTGTCTTTTCAAGTTCTGAAATCAACTATATACATTACATATCGACTAGACTCAAAATATATAATACATTAATGCATTGTCTAGGGGGTATAGTGTAAAATACATAGTCTATCATCGATCTGTCGTGTAGTCTATTACAGAAACCCTATTCCTCATATATTTAACTTTTCAATGTAATTATTACACTTCATGAAACGGCAGGATTTTAAATGCTTCGACTGCCACAACCACCGTGATTTTTCGTTTCTTATTCTCACACGCCTTCTCCCTTTTAATCAACACGTGTAAAGCTTGTATTGATCGATTTTCTTATGGTCTGGTCTATTTAAAGAGACCATGGTTAATTTTGAACACAATTTCAAGAGGAAAAAGACTTAAGGGAGAAGAAGATGGCTAGGACGCGCACCCACTACGGCCATTGCACAGAATGTCAACAATAAACAACATAGAGTTGCTAAGGCTTCGAAGTAACCTAGATTTCCTTTTCGAGGGTCTTGCCGCCGATCAACGATGGCTGGATAGAGAGCTTTGTCAGATGGCTCATTTTCTTCGGGCCATAGCTGAGAGGCTCAACTTGGACCCCTGTGAACTCATCACCCCCCTTCGTCCCCCTAGTGTAGTGTTTTTTTTGTTTGGTTTGTAGTTCATTGCATAATGAAGCTTTCATGGTAGGATTATGTAAATGAAAGCTTCATTTTTGACTTTTTGTTTTGGATTTTGTTTTTCAAAAATTGTAAATATAGATGCAATGAACATTTATATATCTATAGACAAGTTTCAAGTTT
>NC_061119.1:194602295-194612374 GCF_002878395.1 Capsicum annuum | reverse complement strand
CAAATAAAGTGCCAAAGAGCACCTAAATGGATACTAAAACCATCCATACATAGCACTCCTAGGGCGCCTATTGAAGCATTTGACTCAGGGGTGATTTTGGATATTTCACACTTTATTTTGTAACCTAGTATAAATAGAATAATTTAGGGTTTTAGTCATTAGTTTTTGATGAATATTGAAAGTTGTAGACACTTAGACATTTCTCTTTTCTGAGAAAGGCCCCTATGGCCAAACATTATAACTAGGGATTTCAACTTGAGTGTGGAATCACTCGTGTTGGATTCAAGCTTGGAAACGTTGGATTTTTGGGAGATCGAGGTCCCTCTTGTGCCATGTAAGAGATAAGTAAATTTTAGTGTGTAGTGTTAAGGGTCCAAGAGTGGAATAGGCTCTTGGGTTCTTAAGATTATGCCTTCATGTAGTCTATCTTTCTATCCCTTTGTTTAGTGTAATCTTTTATTGTTGTTTCTTATGTAGTTGAAACCGTTGATTATTATTATTGTAATCCTCTTGTTGTTCACGTGTTGATATTGTTTTGGATGTTATATACATCATTGAATCTTATATTTTTCTTGTTGGTAGCGAATCCGAGAGCGGTCTCCAAAAAGGTCCTCGAATCCTTAAGATTAGTGGACTGATTTGGAGTGTGTTTCATGTTATCCTTGTTTGTCTCGTATCACGCCTTGATGGTCAAGTTATTTGTATCTAGGCTTCGTTTGGATATCAAAACTAATGTGTTGGTTCATAAACCCAGCAATCTTGATAAGGCTATTTCCTTGGCCCATACCCATGAGCAGCGTCTTAATCTAGTAAAAGGGTCAATGCAACCAGCTTTTGCTAGGACCCAACCTCTACTACCCAAACCTCAGTCTCGATCTCTAGCATCCTTTAGAAACATGGATGTTCCCTCTGCTAAGTTTCCTATCAAATATTTATCTTCGGTTGAGATGCAACAACGTCGAGAAAAATAATTGTGTTATTATTGTGATGAGAAATATGTGGCTAATCATCGGTGCCCAAATCTGCCTCAAATCCTTCTACTTGAAGATGACTAAGACCCCCTAAATCCGGCATTAAACGATACCACCATGGAGGAATTGTTAACTGCGGAGCTCCAAGGCTTAAAATTGCAGCTCAATCCATAATTTCATACGATGCCTTGGCTGGAGGCCATTCTCCTACTATTTTACGTTTCAAAGGGCACATCCAAGGGTCTCCGATCACTCTTTTGGTTGATGGGGGAAATACACATAATTTCATTTAAACTCGAGCTGCTAAGTTCCTAAACCTCACGGTTACACCCATTACTAATTTTGCGGTAGTTATGGGTAATGGACAACGTATTCAGTGTGAAGGGGTGATTTGAGATGTACGATTCTCAGTCCAAGGGACTGACCTTGCTATGGACTTGCATGTATTGAACTTCCATGGGGAAGATGTGGTGCTTGGAGGGGCTTAGCTGGCCACTCTAGGACCTATTCTTACTGATCATTCCAAGCGTCATATGGAATTCTATTTGGACAGCAAGCAGGTGCAATGGGTAGGTGACTCATCAGACGATCTTCAACAGGATTAGTTGAAAACACTACGCCGCTATTCGGCCACCGATGCAATTGCTTCATGTTTTTGCCTTTTCCTGGTGCACGAGAGCACTATGATTGAGAAGGATAAAAAATACTCCCTAACTTAGGGGCATTATTGAATTCATATTCTGGAGTTTTCAACAAAGAGAGAGTGATTCATATTTCTTCTCTTGAGGGATGATTTACAATGAAGAAAACCCTTCTATTTATAGGTGGAATTTGTCCCTAGTTTCACACTAAAAGACAAATACATCAAATCCTGATAGACATCAAATAGATCTTGATAGACATTCACTATAATGTAAATATATTTATAATACTCCCCCTTGAATGTCTAGATAGATAATATGCCTCGTTAAAACCTTATTAGAAAAAACCCAATGTGAAAAAAATCTAGTAAAAAAACAGAGTACACATCTCTAACAGTACGCATTTTAGATGCCTCATTAAAAACCTTTCAAGGAAAACCCAGTGGGACAAAACCTCGTAAGGAAAAAAGAGTACAACACGTATTAACTCCCCCTAATGAGAACATCCTTGAACCTTTGCATCCCGATCTTGTGCACCATCTTCTTAAAAGTTGTAAGTGGAGAAGACTTGGTGAATAAATTAGCTACATTTTTACTTGAACGAATCCGTTGCATGTTGATATCACCATTATTTTGTAGCTCATGTATGTAGAAAAGCTTTGATGAAGTGCGCTTCATTCTATCTCCTTTTATGAATCCTCCATTAAGATGTGCTATGCATGATGCATTATCTCCGTATAAAATTGTGGGTAGATTGTCATATTTCATAATATATTTTTCTCGAATGAGATGTATCATGGACCTTAACCAAACACATTTTTGGGTTGCTTCATGAATAGCTATTATCTCAGCATGATTCGATGAAGTGGCTACGATAGACTGCTTTGTATATCTCCAAGATTTTGGAGTACCACCATATATGAACACATAGCTTATTTGAGATTGAGATTTATGTAGGTCAAATAAGTACCCAAAATCAGTATGACCAATAAGATCGGGACTACAAACTTGCTAACAAATTAACTAAAAAAAGGCTATATCAGGCCTTGTCATATTTGCAAGATACATTAGTGCATCAATTGCACTAAGATATAGTACTTCATAACCAAGGAGTTCCTCATTATTTTCATGAGGTCGGAATAGATTCTTATTCAATTTTTGCATGCTTCTCATTTAAGCAAATACTCTATTGCTTTTGAAAACTCTTCAAGAGTTTCAATGACTCAAATCATCAAATTATATCTTATGAGGATAATAAAAAGTTTTCCAAAAACTTTATATGCTTCAGGCATTTTGAATCCTTTAGAGATTTTCATATGGATGTTTGTCAAATAACAATATCCAACATGTCAAGTGTGACATCTTCAAGTGTCTGGACTGCAAATCAAATAAGTTTTACGCTTACCAAAATGCATCATTTCAGGTCACTTGATAAATGTTTCTACGTCAGCATGCTTAAATTAAAGTAGAATTCAGATCCTCATAATCTTTTACAATATTGCGCCAATATTGTATCAAAGATATCGTCGATGATTTCTTATTTTGTATCAGTTCACAATGCGACATAACATTTTGACATCTCATCACTTCATTATTCTTAGGTACCTAAACCTCTCATAAGGTTTTATGAAGTGTCTCCCATAAGGTTTCATGAAATGTTATGTCGTAGGCTCTTCAAAAGCACATTGTCTTCTTATCATAATTATTTGCTCTTTATCCTTTTCAAGGATTATTTTATTTGGAACTGATTGGTCTATCATGATTCATGCATGCATAGACTTTATCCTTTAAGGACACAAAATAGGAGCACTTGCAGCTAAATATACGATGCTTTCGTCATTTGAATTTAATTATCTTTTGAATGAGGATCTGATGATGATTCCTAGCATATTTCATAGCTGCTTATAATTTCTCCCTTATGTTAGGAAAACTAACATACATCCTTCATCTTTTTTGAGGAATCCATCTTTGTGCATCATGGTATATTTATTAATCGTATACCGCACATCAAAACTATTAGATGGAATAGTTGGTTCCTGACTTTAAACCAAGTAAGAGGGGAGAAATAATCATAATATATGGTATAATGCATACAAGTGCTATTATATGTAATATATCATATTTCATACCAATACCTGAAACTTTGTTCTCATTAGTAATGGTTCAGCTAATTATGAAAGGCATTCAATGTTAAACCATCATCATCAAGATGAATTATCTTGATTACACAATCTGAAAATTATGCTCAATTCATATTGAACAAATAACTTTATGAATATCAAACATAGATTGACCATGAATGTACATGTGATCATCTTATTGATGCATCTTTTCAACATATCACATGATAGGTGAACGGGCCCTTATTCACCTTTCATTCTTTTCAGATTTTGAGGAATTCAATCCTAAAATTAGTTGGTCCAACCAACTTATCATGAGAACAAGCAACATTAAAGTTCATGAAGAATTTTTTAATTCTTCAATATATGTTCAATACTCAGTATGCACATCTTCGGGATATCACAATAGTTCATGTCAACTTATGAACTTGTGTTTTTGCTTTAGTAAATTTCAGATTTACTATTATATGAATAAATTTCAGATTTACTAAAATCTCAGCTATTTTGCCTCTTTCGGAGGTGAGTTATCATACCATCACAATCAAGTACACGTTTATATTAATAAGTTTCACTAAATATTATCACATTCACCCCAGGGAATGAATCTGTGCTTATAATAATCAAAATTTTCTTTCCCCAAGAATGGAATATAATCGTGTCTTAAGCCTATCAAATTATGATAGCTTATATATCTTATAACCTCTTTCATCATATTGCTACTTCAGGAGCAAATTGAGGCATACATATGATGTAGAGAATTTTTCTCTAGCATATCTTATAATCATAATAAGCGTGTGAAAATATAATCACTTTTGATGATTATTATCATATTGTCTCTCCACGCTTATATTCGTGCATTCAATCGGTTGTCTTCTTTCAACAATGAAGCAAGTTGTCAACTTTCAAATTTATGCTACCATATTCACTTATTAAATAGAGCATATTAATGAGATGTGTTTCATGACCGTTTATTAAACACCCATTATTTTGCCTTAGCCATCATAATATCATCAATATGGTGTGTTGAGATTCAAACTCAATATCTTATCTATATAAAGACATGTTAGGCATGAATCGATGAGACTTGAACACAACATATTATCATCCTTTTTGATAATATTGTTCTTGAGGAGTAAATTTAAAATATAAATGGTTCCTAACCAATTATTTTTCCTCAAATACAATAATAATTATATTAGTAGTAGCAAAAGAAAGATAACATAAAGAATTACTAATCTTGAAATCCTTCAGATTTATAATTTCATCTTATTTGGCAGAGTCTCGTACTGATAACGTGTTATAAAATAATAAAGAACAAGAAGAAGAGTAGAGAGAATAGAGAGAGTGATTCGTATTTCTTCTCTTGAGGGATGATTTACAATGAAGGAAGTTTTTCTATTTATAGGGGAAATTTGCCCCTAGTTTCACACTAAAATACAAATACATCAAATCCTGATAGAAATCAAATAGATCTTGATAGACATTCACTATAATATAAATATATTTATAACAAAAACAAGTAAAACTTGTTTTCATTTTTCCAAATAATTTTTCGAAGTTGAAGTTGAAAAATTCATGACCAAACGTTGCGTGTTTTCACTTTTTTTCACTAAAATGAAATAATTTTTCAAAAAAAAAGAAAATTTCTATAGCCAAACGGCTACTAAAAGTAGGTAGAAAAAACTAAACCGCTGGCAGCAAAACATTTGTAACATGCTAATAATAAATGTGCCAACAAAAATGGCAGTTGATGGTCTATCAGATCATCTTCCCAATTAAATTACATCATGTGTGTTCTTGAGTACTTTACATCTCTTGTCCACTTGTTATTGTTAGATACTGAATTATGATCATTATTGCTACTTACTTCGAACAGCTCAGACAAGAAGAGTTTGATCCGATTTGAATTTAGGCATAATCTGTCTGTTTGTTGCTAGGTTTTGAAATGGCAATTGGGCGAGAACATCACTATGACATTTGATGAATCAAATGGCCCTTCGACCTTTATTTGATTTTGATGACCGGTATATTTCCCTTGCAATGACGCAAATTCAGAATTTTAATTAAATTTATGAATTTTAAGAAATTTAAAATTTAAAATTAATTTTTTTATGAGTGCGTGAGGAGAAAGTGAGCCCTGGTGAAAGAGGACTATAATACTTACTCCTTCCGTCCATTTTAGTTGGTCATTTGTGTCAAAACTAAATATTTCATATTGATTGATCACTTACTAAATCAGATCGAATTAATTATTTTTTATATTTTACCCCTATAATTAATACTCCCTCCATTTCATTTTACTCGTCTCAATTTGATATTGCACATTGATTAAGGAAAAACAATCAATAACATGGTTACTTTATCACAGTACCCCTATTAAATGATATTTACATTTTAATTTTGAGAAAAAACAATTAATAGTAAGGATAAAAAAGAAAAAAAAATTGTCTTGATTAATGAAAAATGACAAGTAAAATGTGAAATCAAAATAGAAAATTTGGGATGAGTAAATTGGGACGGAGGGAGTAGTATACATTAAATGTGAACAATTACAATTTCAATGTCTCATTGGTATCATTAATATGGATAAGGGGCAAAATAGTAAAATTCATCATTCAACTTATGATTTCTTAATTATTGCATAAAATAAAATTTGCCCAACTAAATGAAACGAAGGTAGTAATTATGTAGGGAGTTAATAACTTAAACGGCCACTCAACTTTGAACTTTTATCCCAGAAAGTCACTTAACTTTTAACTTTACTCAGAAAGTCACTCAACTTTAGATGTTTTACTCAGAAAGTCACTACCCATTTTATTATTTTTAAACTAATTTTTACTTATGTGAATTTTTTTATTAATAACAAAATTCTGAAAAATACAAAATATCTATTTAATGACCTTTTTACTCTTTCTTTTATTGATTGAAGAGTAAAACATTTGGCACTTCATTCTAGTGAAATTTGCTTAAGGAAGCAGAACTTCTTTTGATGTTTGACTAAAATAAACTGATTGAAAACCAGAGAAATATCTACGACATGAAAAATATCATTACTAAAATTCAATTGTTTAAAAAAATATTTAGATAAAAGTGACATTTCCTAAATGAAAAGGAATTTTGATTAATTCAAAATGAAAGTCTCTCTTAATCAATAAAGCATCTCTATTTTTCATTAATCTGAAATATAGGTGATATTTAAAAAAAAAAATATCTCCGTTTGAACTGTAAATGGAATTGATAATCACATATAAATCATAACTAAGAAAAAATAGCACCAAAGTAGGGGCTGAACTTGCTTATTCAGACGAGTCTAGATTCTATTAAAGGAGAAGAAGGATCTTTAGTTCTACTAAATGTAGTTGGTGAATTTTCAAGATCTCTTTTTTCTATCAAATGATGTAAAACTATTTAGAAACCTATTGTGATTTTATCTAAGTGGATATACCTCAGGAAATGCAAAATTAGTGAAGCCAACATATGCAGCCAAGTACCTTTAAATTCAAGAAATATAAGCCTAAGATTGAATTGCTTATACCTAAACGATCCTATAATTTAGTTGCATTATGTAGCATGCATACCCCAAATGAGACAACATCTTGTATGTATGATTCATTTGGTCGGCTGCTAAAAAAAATAATATGAGGACTTAAAAGTATTTACATTCTTGTTTTAATTTAACACCTGTTTGTAGATGGGAAAGCATGAGTGAAGCTATTAAAAGTGACTACGGTAGACCTAAAATTACATTGAAGAAAATTATCTTGAAAGACCTACAATTTCTTTGAATTCGTGCAGACCTAGTGAAAAATAAAGCAAAATAAAAGAGAAAGATTTATGTAAGTGGCAACAATTAGTTGAGAATAGCTTTTAGTTATATTAGTATGTTTGCATTCCTATGCTTTCTAGGAGTCCTAATCTAATCATTTGCCAACTCGAAATTTTCAACTAATAGATACCTAATCCAATAAGTAAAAATATATCATGTGTGAACACAGTTTAAGATTAATGTAACTAAAGAATAACGGACACAATAGCTAAAAGTTCTCTATCAAGAAAGTGACTGCAAATCATATGAACTAAGGTGAACTATTGAAATATTGTAGGCTCTCAAGCATTAAAATGTATGCTCTCAAGCATTTAAATGTAAGTATCAAATGAAAGAAAGGAGAATGAAAGAAAGGGTAAAAGAGTCATTAAATGGATATTTTATATTTTTTAGAATTTTATTATTAAAAAAAATTCACATAAACATCTAAAGTTTAGCGACTTTCTAAGTAAAATTAAAAATTAAATGACTTTTTAGAATAAAAATACAAAATTGAGTGACCGTTTAAGTTATTAACTCTCACCTAGGTTTCATTTTTTCCACCGAACAAAAAGTCTATTTTGTTCCTGCATTCCCTACAAAAATTTCGTATATATTTAATGACTTTCTCCATATAAATACAAAATTTACATAAAAAAAAACTAATATATGTTTAGGAACCCACATCCAACATCCTAGATCGACCGCATGAAACAACTTATACTTGTAGAAAAAAAGAAAAAAAAGAAGAAAAGAAGATGATGTGAAGATACTTAAAAAAGTGATTTGAACTTTTTGACCTTCACTAAAACTCTCTGTAATAGACAATATTATTTTTTCACTATTTTTTTTAATATTTAAAAGTTAAATAATTAATTAAATATATTTATTGTAAAACTTTTAATTGTTTGAATTCATTTAAATTTGGTCCTTAAATTCAACCTTTTCTTATTTGAATTATATATCATAAAACTACGCAATACATCAAATTTGTAAGGAAAAAAGATAGCAACATCATAGTAGGATTTCTTTTAAGTTAATTAGTAAATGTAGCCGTGCTTTGCGCGGTTAAAAAAATAACTATTATATCTATAAAATGATCAACAAACAAATAATAAATTAAATAAAGATCAATCTATAATATCTCTCTTTTTAGTTCTAATCTTGAAGTTAAAAAGATATTAACGCTGCTTTTCAACCATAAAATAAAATATTTACACTTTGATAGAACAAAAA
The DNA here is from genome assembly GCF_002878395.1 of Capsicum annuum. Classification (NCBI taxonomy): domain Eukaryota; kingdom Viridiplantae; phylum Streptophyta; class Magnoliopsida; order Solanales; family Solanaceae; genus Capsicum; species Capsicum annuum. The sequence goes on along the minus strand of NC_061119.1, from coordinate 194,603,601 downwards.
AGATTGATGATGCTGGTAAAATTTTAGAGGTATCGAAACCTGTAAGACAATAACATTGAGTCAATTCCTTATATTTGTCACTCAAGTTTGAAAAATATTCTACTAAAGTCACTTATCTTTTTTTGTTCCAATAATGTCATTCAACTTTGTACATTTTCCTTACTAACTAACAATTGCTAAAATAGTCCTTATTCTTTGTAAGAAAAATGAGCAAAATAGTCCCTTAATTTAAATCGTGAATTTAAATAATTTTTGTTCTTTTATATGAAATATTAATAGGTCTCCAACTATATTTCAATTTTTTACTTCATTACATACTCCCTCTATCCCTTTTTAGTTGGGCACATTCCATTTTACACGATGATTAAGAAATTATAAATTGCATGAAAATTTTACTATTTCACCATTTGGCAATATTACTGATATTGACATAGAAATAAATATTGAAATTGAAATTGTTTACATTTTAATGTGTACTATGAATTGTAGAGGTATCATGAAAAAATTAATCAATTCTATTTTGATCTAGTAAGTAATCAACTAATATGGGTCATTTATTTTTAGTAAGACGACCAACTAAAATGAAACAGAGGGAGTAATGAATTTAAAAAGACATCATAATATTAAAAAGTAAAAATAAAATAAAATTGAGAGATATATTTAGTTTTTAAAGTCAAGTTGAAGAGGTAATATAGCTTTTTCCCAAATAATGTGACAGGATTGACAAAAATAATGTCTAAAAATTTTAACATTTTTAAATTACACAATGTTAATATGATTTTTTCTAATTTTATTCGATGTTGATTGATTTATGCTATTATCATGATGTCCTTCATCAATATTTTAATTTATTATAGAAATTCTTTAAGATATTTATATATGATTGTTTTTCTACTAGCTACAGAGCCAGGAGGTTGAAGGAATTTATCGTCTTTTATATGAATTATGAATTTTCTGACAATTATTTTAGAAGAAACAAACAACTAAATTTGAACTGTTTTATCAAAAAATAAAGATTAATCATAAATAAATAGATATAAAATATTATTTTATTATTTTATAGTTGAACTCCTAAGTATCAATCACATTTTTTGATGGACTATATTATTTTACTATTACAACTAGAAGTTGAATTAAAATTTTACGCACTATTTTTTATAGTTAAAATTTTTTAGTATTTCAGATTGTTAAAGAATATGGATCATTCCAATTCAAAAATTAACTTAAGGGACTATTTTTTTTTTTTAAAGAATAAAAACTATTTTAGCAATTATTAATTTGTAAGGAAAATGTACAAACTTGAATG
>NC_061119.1:194470745-194599295 GCF_002878395.1 Capsicum annuum | reverse complement strand
TATTTTAGCAATTATTAATTTGTAAGGAAAATGTACAAACTTGAATGACATTACTGGAATAAAAATAAATAAATGACTAGTGAAATACTTTTTTCTGAAGTTGAATTACAATATGAGGAATTGAATCCAATAACATCAAATGACACTGATCAATCACATTAACTAACAATCTAGTCATACATTAATTAAAAAGTTCTTAAATTTATTATTAGAAAGTCTTGTGATTAATAGTAACCACTGTAGCTTGTTATATTGGTTATTGGTCTCTCCATCAACTGATTCTTTATTTGTAGATAATAAATTTTGATTTTAAAAAAAATAATATGAAAAGAACAAACATTTTTCTCGAGAAGTACTAATTTGCTTAATTCCTTTTTAAGTGCATGCTTCGTTTTTTTGAGATTTAATTTGTCTAATTTTCAAAGCTAATTAGATTAGACTAATTCAACAAAATTAAATATTTAGATATTCAAAAACTATATGAAAAGTATTATAAATTATAATTTTTTAAATTTGATTAGAAATATATCTTAAATTGTTAATCAAAATTTGTATCACTCGTTTGCCTCTGAAAAATAAAAGCATGTACTTGTTTAGGAATGGAAAAAATATATTGATAAATATTACACTGATAGATGTTAAATTGATATGAAATCAGGAGTATAACCCATTGGACATCCTTTGTATCCTTATTTATTATGATTTCCCATTGTCCCTCACAGCTTTTTCATAAATTATTTTTTTTTCTCAGTTATAACACAGAAGAATATTATTATATAGGAGAGAAGATGAGCAAAAATTGGTGAAAAAGAAAACTAAAAAAGAAATGAGATAATGAATCAAGTACCATTTCATTGCCAATAAAATATGTCATCACTTTTGTTGAGATCAATTTCGTCGCCAACGAAAAAAAAATGTGTCATATTTGATTGGATATTAATGTCATGATTTCTTATGACATTCTTTTAGGTTAACGAAAAATGGGATACTTCAAATTATGAAGAAAGAAAACATATGCGATGAAAATATCGAACTAATTTCACTGATGGAGAAAATAACAAAAACACTGCTAAAAATACTTAGATGAATTTAAAATAACTTTCGCACAACACTTCTTGCCCAAAAGATCTATGACATGAACTTCCCACTATAACTTTTGATCCCACTGATAAAGTACATGTTTGAAAAAAATTAGGTTAATACGAAATAACTCTTTAATAAATTATAGTATATGTATATGTATTTTATAATTCAAAAGACAAAAGCGATAAAATTATTTAAAAGATTTTAAAAAATAATAATGAAGAATATTCAAAATGCAAATCTATTTTTCTTTGTTTAAATTTTAAAGAATTATTTTTAGTGTTTTGCTTTTTAATATGCATAATGCACTCTGTTATTTTAACATTAACATCATTTTCATTCTTAATAAAAATTTGTATGAAAAGGAAAAAACTGCAAAAGTAAAAATACGGTTATGTGCATTTAGTGATTGATGAATCAAGATCCCTAATTTGTAATACTTGCCTTTTCTATTTTCATTTTTTTATATTCCATTTATTTCTTTTCTTTCTTAGTGTATTCAATTTTATCTATTCAACTTAAAATATTTTTTTTGTAAAACATAATATGTACGTTCCGTAATAATAATACTAATTATTAAGTAATAACTATGGCAACAATGTGCATGTGTAATATAATTCCTTAAGATACTAATTGCAAAGTATTTAACATAAAAGTATTTGATACTCTAAAGTCTAAAGAGGAATTGAGGAAAGAGAATGACAAATTATTTAAGATACTTATTATCAAAACTTTCCATATACATGTTATTTAAGCAAAAGAAAAATAAATAAAATTGAAAAAAAGAAAATTTTGAGTTTTGATGTTGTAGCAGAATATGTCACTGATGAAATTAATTTGCATCTTTATCTCCCTCTTATTTCTTATAATAATTTTTTTGCCGTTTTAATCTTTCTTCTTCTTCTTTTTAAATCAGTTGTCCCCTCTATAATTCCAAATTATTCCTTTATTTATTTCCTCCCATTAATTCTATTTTAAATACCTAAACAATTTTTTAACGGACACCTAATTTTCTGTGAAATTTCATAAATATGTTTCTTTATTTTATTAACTTTACTTACCATTTCAGAATGGAATTCTTCCTCTCTATATTTTTTCGTTCCAGTTTGTTCCTTTATTTATTTCCTCCCATTAATTCTATTTTAAGTATCTAAACAAATCTTTTTAACTGACACCTTAATTTTCTGTAAAATTCCATAAATATGTTTCTTTCTTTTGGTAACTTTACTTACCATTTCAAAATGGAATTCTTCATATATATTCTCTCTATTAAAAAAAATAAAATGCATAATAAAAAGACATAATTTGAAATAAACATACAAAATTTGTATTGTTTATAAATCTTGGATGATAATTTAATGCACATTTCTTTCTTCTTCATAGCCACTATGATGCCATGATAATTGAGTTATCATGAAGTTTCTTTCTACTTCATCCTTGCAGCAAGAAACATCAACATTATGCTGTGATCAGCTTTGGCTAAAAAATAATTTGAGAATTTTTGGTGAGTTTGTACTTGACTTTACCATCAGATTGATCTTATAAATAAAAGCGATAATCCTTTGATATTCTCTTATGCACACGTTATGAACAATTATTTATTGTGATTTTAATGTTTATTACGAATATGTGTGCTTTCCTCTGCTGTATATTCCTGCATTCCTGCTTTACTCTGTTTTATATTCCTTATGGGTGCCGCATCTATGTTATGTCATCTGCTTCTGTGCTGTACTATGTGTTTGTGTGATATCTCGTGACTTGAGCCGGGGGTCTTTCGGAAACAGCCTTTCTACTTCATCAGAGGTAGAGGTATGGACTGCGTACATCTTACCCCCCCAGACCCCACTAAGTGGGAATACACTGGGTTTGTTGTTGTGTAATGTTTAATTCTTGATCTTGATTATTTCTAATGTTATAACTGTAGCTATTAAAAGTGTCATAACTATAGAAAAAATTAAGATTTTTTTTCTTCCTTTTATCTTCTCTAGTATATTATTTTTGAAACATAAAAAAGGAAGAAAAATAGCAATGTAATGCCAAAAGGAAGAAAAAAAATAAATAACATTTTTCAATCTTAGACATGCCACATCAAGGCTATGTTTCTACTTTATACATATATTGATATAGCTATAGATTTATATAGATATTGATTTAATTATTTTTATTAAAATAAAAAAAAGAATTTATTTAAGAAAATGGTATATATAACATTGATCACGAAATTAAGAGAAAAAAAAACATATAATGTAAATCAAGAAATTTTGAAAGTTTTAAAAATGAAATTTGAAGACACGTGATTTTTTACCCCCACTGAGTTTTAATCTATTTGTCAGCATTAAATATATATATTTTTTCCAATATTTGTTTTAGTTTTTATTTCATTTTTAATAAGTTTAGTTGAAAATAAATAGAAAATAATAAGTAAAGTTACTTTTTGAGATATTTTTATTTATATTTATATTTATATTTTTTGTTTTTAAATATAATATGAAAATTCAAAAAAAAAATATTTTCCTTTTTATTTTGATAAATAGACTTGTAGTTTTATTATTATATTAATTATATTTATATTTGTTTAAATTATTTATAAACTTTTATTTTTTTTCTAAATATAAAAATTAATTAATTAATATTCTTTTATTATTACTATTATATTTATTTATTAAAAAATTTTTAAAAAAAATCAAAATTTGAATCCTAACCCAACTACCCAACTCCTTTCCCCCCTTATATGTTTTCCCTAACTGTTCCCCCAAAACAATTCCTTTATTTAAGGCTCCCAAAAACCTACGTACATGATTGTCCTACACACACTGCATCAGACACAGCAGACACAAAAAACATCAAAAACCCAGAGAAGAGAATATAAACAGAGAGAAACACAACAAAGAAAAACTTTGAAGAAGAAAACAAAGGAAAAAGGAGTGATAAATTGAGTTTCGAGTTTCCGTTTGAGTTTGGTGATATCGTTCTTGTTTCTAGATTTGTTTAATTCATCAGGTTCTTATCCCATTTTATGTTTTTCTTTTTGTAAGTTTCATCGTTATGAACCGAAGTATGAATGAAAATATTGAAGTAATTTCTTGCATTATTTAGTATATATAATTAATTAATTAATTATGTGAACTTTCATTATTATTTGTTATGCAATTAAGTTATCAATTTTGTATGTTTAAATATGAAAAAAACTTTGTATTCACAAAGTTTGATTTCATCGTGTAAATTAAATTAGACATAATTCATCAAGAGCATTATCAAAATTGATGTCTTGTTTTGGCTTCAGTAAGCATTTATGTTAAGCAAGTTTATTCGCTTTTTTCTTTTTAATTTCGTTAATTTTAATTATGTTATTTTTGTAGGTTGATTAATGTGTGCGTTTATTTTATTTGAATTTATTTTGTTTATGAAGAGGTTGTGAAGTTGAATTGATATTTGTTGAAGTAATTGCTAAATATTAAAGTCTATTATAAGTGTTGAAGTAATTGATTGACGGAAGCAAATCTTTAACTATATAGTAAGTACAGTAATTAAATTTCATGGGAGTTATTTTTATTATTTACCCCTATTAATTTTACTTTATTGTCTGTGCAAATCATACATAAGTTAAAAGACGATTGAAGGAATAAAGGTTTATTAATTTGATATTTAATTTTATGTTATTAGTAAAGCTTAATTGTAATAATTTAACCGCTTTAATTGAATATTGTTAAGGTGTTTATTTATTTTTTATTTATTTATTTTATTTATTTTTGAATCGACTAATCAACGTTTAAAACGTTTAGATAAGTTTAAAATTTTAGCCTCAATTAAGAATGCGGCGTACGCATCTTTCCAGGAAATTTTAAAATTCAAGGATACAATAATGCACCTTGACAAATGTTTTTCTAAAATTAATTTTCAGCAATTTTTATTTAATATGAGATAATAGACAAGTTTTTGATATAATAAAAATGAGCGAATATAGGCCTTAACATAATTTATCGAAATAGCTTTAGATAAGCATAAGTCAATAAACGCGACCTGCTAGAACCAAGGGATTCGAGGGGTTCCTAATACCTTCCTCTCGGTCAACAAAATTCCTTACCCGGTCTTCTGTTTTCGCAGACCATGATAAAGAGTCATTTCCTTTTAATTAGGGATCCAAAAAGGTGACTTGGAACACCAAAACTCAATTTCAAGTGGCGACTCTGTAATTAAAATAATCCCTATTCAAAGTCATCACTTTAATTGGAAAAACCCTTCGACCTCGACTCACCTCGAGCGAAAAAGGAGTGTGACATCTCTGACGACTCCGCTGGGGATTATAAGAATTCGAGCTTTTTATATTGACTTATACTTTCTTTAATTATTGTTGATATTGTGTTTGTTGGCCTTATATGCTACTTGTTGCTTATGTATCGCTTGATATTGTTGAACTGTTTTATAAACTGTCTTCTCTTGCGCACCTCTCTGAGTCTCTGAAATATGATAGAAGGAATGCAGCGTATGCATCCTAACTTTTTTTTTTTGAGATAGCTAGAGTGTCAAGGAACCTGGTGAAGGATATAGTCACACATGTTAGGTGGAGTTCGGATCGACAATGAAGGCGGTGTTGCCCTGCTACCAACCAAGTTGTCCCTCCCCTACTCGAGTGTCCACTCGGGTAAGCTAGTCTAGACACTTATCCCTATTAGGTTTAAACTTAGAAGAACTGAGAACTCAGAATCTGATTATCCCTATTTGGCGCCGCTTTATTTGCATCATATGCATTTGACTTAGCCGGACTCGACATAGGGGCCGAATCTGTCTAGGACTGGTGACCTACTTTAAAACGACCAACATGTGCATCCTACGTGCTCATTGATATTTGTTTGAAAAGTTATTTGTTTGTTGACCGGCTTTAGGCAGCTTTAAAATGCAAGAGATTAAATTATCCTCACATTTAGTGAATCATTTTTAAAAAAATATTTTTAAAAGAAAGGAAAATTTTTAATAAAATAGTTTTACGGTCTTTATGAACTACGAGGGTCTGATTCTCACTCTTTAGTGGGATACGTAGGAAGTCTTTCCCAGGATACGACCCTATCTTTTGAAAAATTTATTCATAGATGTATTGGGGAATATTTTGAAAATATGATTACTTTCATAATTATTTTTCTAATTCACAGGTCCAATTTTTATATATATCTTAATAGCCCTTACTCTTTAGATATCATGAGGCTAAGGTTTTACAATATATATATATATATATATACACCTTTAGGAGTCTTGAGTCTGGATTTTGTACGACATATATTTCAAGAACTACGCACACCTTATTTTCATCTTTAATGAGATACGTAGGCAGTCTTTCATGGATTCGGTGGTCTTAAAAATTTGAACTCTGGCACATTAGTTTTCTCCAAAATCAAAATAGTATCAAGGTGGTCAGTTTGTGGCTAAGTTGGCTTCTCATCCATACAACACCATGTTCAAAGAACAAGTAAGACAACCTACAAAAAATGATATAGAGTCTGAGATGAGTTGGTGTAGATTGTTAGAAATAAGGAATAATAAGAAATGATCTGAAAAGTGAGAAATTTGGAGCAAAATATGAGAAACAAGCAAATGCTGAGAGAGAAAAAGAGAGTTCTCGCAAAGATTTTTATATGTTTCAATGTTCACTTGCCTCTAAACTCCATAACACCAAAGTTGGACGTGTACGAGGGTCATGGTAATCCTTTGACTCATATGAAAAAGTTTTGTAATCAATGAAGAGGAGCAGGGGAAAAGAAAAATTGTTGATGACTTACTTTGGAGAGAGTTTGAGGTGATAAATTCAAAATGATCGAGTTCAAAGAGAAAAAAAAGATGATGTAGCAATGATTGTGGAGATTCCATTAAAGTTGACGTACAATTTAATGGCTAAAATATTAAGTTCAACAATTTAGAAGCCAATCTTCTCCCCACGAGGAAGGATTTTTGGTAGTCTTTTTTGTTTTCTTTCTACTACCCAAATTATTTTAGGGTTGGAATTCTAGATATATCTTATCTTATTTTATTATAATTTCCATTCAAATCCTTCTATCTTTTGGTCAACAAATGTGTGTCCTTTTTTTTTATTATTATTAAATATTATTTTATTGTTGTTTTTTTTTTCATTGGAGAGCTCTTTCTATGGTGATTCTAGAGATGTGATATGCATGTTGAATTCACAATCTGATCTTTAAATCTAATCTAATCCTGAAACATTTGACAAGAAGATAGAGTTGAAAAAAAAATATATAAGAAAATAAGTAAAGTGTTTAGGTATTTGGGGAGATAATTACAACCTCTTTTGAATGTATTGAGGCAATCACTTTGTGAATCACGAAATAACTTGATCATCGATTAGAAGATTCAATTTGAGAATTTTGAATGGAGTCGATCGGAGGATATATAGTATCCACTATAAGGAAAAACAAAAGGAAGTTAGCTCCAAAAGGGCATAAGTCACTCGTCGAGAAAAGAAAGTACAATATAAGTGGACATGTATATTTCACAAGCTTAAAAGAAGTGACGCAAGTGCATGAGCTTAGTCACGATCAATGTTGAAAAAGATGTGTATGATCTTCATGCTCTACTCTCAATTACATGTTATGTACTTGTGTTTTTAAGGATTGATATAATGAAGACATTTCATTCTACTACCTAAATGTTGTGTCATACTTTGTTACCCCTTTTGAGCTTTAGTGTTATTTTCTTTCGTACTCCTCTTTTGGAATCAAAATAGAATTTGAAAAAGTCAAAAAAAAAAGTATCAAGAAAAATAGAGTTAAAAAAAAAGGGTTGAAAAAAAAAGAGAGAAAAAATCAATCAAAAATCCAAATTCAAGCAAAAGAAATTTTCTAAACTACGTTTGACTTGATTCTTGCCATGACAAGATATGTAGGCAGCCCTAATCTGGGGTTCGGTCCAGCCAAAAGAAAATTTAAGTTACCCAAAATGAAATAAAACTGGGGCAAACGTTTATTTCCTTAAAATAGTCGATTCCAAAAGTTGTATATTTTACCCAATGTTGTGTGAATTTTGAGCCCCATGCCGACCTTTCTTTCTATCCCATTCCAAAACCCAAGTTACAATCAAAGAAAGACCTTCAGATCAATCTTTGAGAATGTCAAGGCTAAACATGTTATGGGTGCATGATATTTCATATTTTGAGTGTTATTTTCTAAAAAAAAAAATGAAAATGAGAGTCTTATTGATGAAAATCCTTTTAGGCATTATAAGGTGACCGTGAGTTGTGAGATCAATAAAAATGAGAGTCTTATTGGTAAAAGTCTTCATGGGCACCATAAGACGACAATGAGTTGAAAAAGAAAAAAAAATGGGAGCGGCTTGTTGGCGAAAACCCATCGAGGTGTCACTAGACTAAGGAGGATTATAATCCAAAGGGAACAAGTTCAAGAATGGCTCCCATTCAAATTCAATGAGTGGGAAAAAAGTGATAGTAATTAGTTTGGATAGATCAGGTTGTTTAATTTCAAATGCATGTCATAATCACTAGAATCAGCTATCACACCCAGATAAAATTTTCTTTTTGACATTTTTTTAAGAAGAGATGTCTATTGTCTTTTCCTATTCTTTTTGTTATTTTTATTTCTATTTTTATTTTTGATTTTTGATTTTTGTGTCTTTGTGGTCAAAAGAAAATCATTATCGTCATCTTTCATGTATTTTTGAGTCAAAATTTTGTCAAGATAAGTGAGAAAAGACTTCAAAACTTGCTACCAACTCCTTTAGTTGTGCAAAGCAAGACAAAAGACCAACACACAAAGATAACATGTTTCAAAAATAAAGTAAAGTACTCGAGAATGCTTGTCATTCGATAATTTTTGGACTCATAAAAGTATAAAAGGTGTATTGGAAGCTGAATCCCGAGGTATCATGCAAGAGAAATATGGTTTGAGTCAAAATATTTTAGTAGTTAGAATTTGGGGTCATTACTACAACAAGTCAACAATACCTATCAATGATTTGCAATGGACCTGGACATGACAAGTGCAAGAGATCGTCTCAATAGCCAAATGCCACAAATCAACCACCATATTTTTAAATTAAAAAGTTTTCTTTATATGAAACAAAAACATGTGTTATCTTCATATCAAAGGTTTCAAAGCTTAACTATTAAAAGCTGCAATTTCTTACTTCTACAAATGCAAGAGACAGTAATGTTACATAGATTTGGGAACTAATAATGGTAAAAACTTATCATTTTAACCCTTAGGAGATGCACTTCCTAGTCCGGATAATTCAAGATTCATTTGTTAGGTGATTCACTTTCTAACTTTAGCTATCACTCCTAGAAGACGCACTTTCTAGTTGAGTCATTTCATTCTACTCCTAGGAGATGCACTTCCTAGTTAGGGTATGTCAGTCTTCATTTGTTAGGTAACGCACTTCCTAACTTAAACATTCACTCCTAGAAGATGCACTTTCTAGTCGAGTCATTTACTTTAATCCCTAGGAGAGACACTTCTTAGTCAAAGTATGTCAGTCTTCATTTGTTAGGTAACGCACTTCCTAACTTGAACATTCACTCCTAGAAGACGCACTTTCTAGTCGATCTATTTCATTTAATCCTTAGGAGACGCACTTCCTAGTCAAGGTATGTCAATTTTCATGTGTTAGGTAACACACTTCCTAACTTGAACATTCGTTCCTAGAAGACGCATTTTCTAGTCGATTCATTTCATTTAACCCCTAGGAGACGCACTTTTTAGTCAGGGTATGTCAATTTTCATGTGTTAGGTGACACACTTCCTAACTTGAACCTTCACTCCTAGAAGATACACTTTTTAATTGAGTTATTTTATTTAACCCCTATGAAACGCACTTCCTTGTCTGGGTAATTTAAGTTTCATGTGTTAGGAGATGCATTTCCTAATTTAGGTCATCAATTTTACTCTGAAGAGACTCATTTCTTTAGCAGGACCTTGATTCACCCTCTTTTTATACTTTTCAAAAAATTGTGATCTAATGACACTCACTAAATTTTCTTGTACAAACTGGGGCAAAAAAAATTAAAAAAATTCATGTTTATTGAAATTTATTTTATGCTTAAGACCCTCCTGAAGAATAGGACAGACCCTCCTGAAGAATGGGAATTTATTTTATGCCCAGGACCCTCCTGAAGAATGGGACAGGACCCTATGAAGAATAAAAATTTATTTTATGCTCAAGACCCTCCTGGAGAATGGGACATGACCCTCCTGAAGAATGAGAATTTATTTTATACTCAGGACCCTCCTGAAGAATGGGAATTTATTTTATGCTCAGGGCCCTCCTGAAGAATGGGACAGGACCCTCCTGAAGAATGGGAATTTACTTATTGCTCAGGACCCTCCTGAAGAATGAGAATTTATTTTATGCTTAGGACCCTCCTAAAGAATGGGAATTTATTTTTTGCTCAGGACCCTCCTGAAGAATAGGACAGGACCCTCTTGAAGAATGAGAATTAACTTATTTCTTAGGACCCTCATGAAGAATGGGACAGGACCATCCTGAAGAATGAAAATTTACTTATTTCTCAGGACCCTCTTGAAGAATGGAATAGGACCCTCTTGAAGAATGGGACAGGACCCTCCTGAAGAATGAGAATTTATTTTATGCCCAGGACCCTCCTGAAGAATGGGAATTTATTTTATATTCAGGTCCCTCCTGAAGAATGGGACAGAACCCTCTTGAAGAATGGAAATTTATTTTATGCTCAGGGCCCTCCTAAAGAATGGGACAGGACTTTCCTGAAGAATGGGGAATTTATTTTATGCTCAGGACCTTCCCTGAAGAATTTAACAGGACCTTCCTGAAGAATAAGAATTTACCTTTTGCTTAGGACCCTCCTGAAGAATGAAAATTTACTCTTTGCTCAGGACCCTCCTGAAGAATGAAAATTTACTCTTTGCTCAGGACCCTCCTGAAGAATGGGAATTTATTTAATGTTCAGGACCCTCCTGAAGAATGGGATGTTATTTTTCTGTTTCACCTTTTATTTTGAGTTCTGGAACATATTTGAAAACTCAGAAATTGTAAGAGCAGGAGCCCGCCTGAAGAACAGGGTGAAGAAGTAACAAGTCAGGAGCCCGCCTAAAGAACAGGATGAAGAAGTAACAAGTCAGGAGCCCACCTGAAGAACAAGGTAAAGAAGTAGCAAATCCAGAAGCCCGTCTGAAGAACAGGGTGAAGAAAAAGGAAGTCCAGGAGCCCGCCTGAAGAAAAAGGTCAAGAAATTGGAAATCCAGGAGTCCGCCTGAAAAATAGGATGAAGAAAAAGGAAGTCCAGGAGCCCGCCTGAAGAACAGGGTGAAGATGTTGCAAGTCCAGGAGCCCGCCTGAAGAATAGGGTGAAGATTTTCAAGTCCAAACCAGAAGAAAATCTAAAAAATAAATCAATTGTCAAGTTCTTCTCTAATGTCAAAAGCCAACGATAAGGAACATTTTATGTTTCAAGTTCAACTCAGAACAACGACTATCTCACCATTTGAGAAGTCATGAAGATTCAAGTCAAGATTCAAGAATAGCTGAATAAATAGGATCTTTCACTTGTATCTTGAATTTTATTTTTATTATTCATATGAATGTAAAAGGAGAAGTCGTCAACAGGAAACTCGATGGAACCTCACTCAACCTCTAACTCGTTCTCTAACTATTTTACCTTTGAACTACAGGTGACCTGATTCTCTTATAACCCGGGATATGTAGGCAGTCCAAAATCAAGACTCGGTCATATCTTTTATTTTATTTTATTTTATTTTATCCTCACATTTTGACTAATCGGAGGATCAAAAATCATACATTTGCCTACTTCTTTGTATGAAAACTCTTCGAGATTTCAAATAAAGAGGGACAAAATGTAGACATGGAATTTTTGACCCTCACTGAGTTTTAATCTATTTGTCGGCATTAAATAATTTTTTTTTTGGTCCAATATTTGTTTTAGTTTTTATTTCATTTTTAATAAGTTTAGCTGAAAATAAATAAAAAATAATAAGTAAAGTTTTTTTTGAGATATTTTTATTTTTATTTATTTTGTTATTTTTTGTTTTTAAATATAATATGAAAATTCAAAAAAAAATATATTTTCCTTTTTATTTTAATAAATAGACTTGTAGTTTTATTATTATATTAATTATATTTATATTTGTTTAAATTATTTATAAACTTTTATTGTATTTTCTAAATATAAAAATTAATTAATTAATATTATTTTATTATTACTATTATTATTTATTTATTAAATTTTTTTTAAAAAAAATCAAAATTTGAATCCTAACCCAACTACCCAACTCCTTTTCCCCCTTATCTATTTCCCCTAACTGTTCCCCCCAAAACAATTCCCTTATTTAAGGCTCCCAAAAACCTACACACGATTGTCCTACACACTCTGCATCAGACACAACAGACACAAAAAACATCAGAAAACCAAGAGAAGAGAATATAAACAGAGAGAAAAACAAAGCAAATAAAAACTTTGAAGAAGAAAACAAAGGAAAAAGTAGTGATAAATCGAGTTTCGAGTTTCCGTTTGAGTTTGGTGACATCGTTCTTGCTTTTAGATTCGTTTAATTCATCAGGTTCTTATCCCATTTTATATTTTTTTTTCTTTGTAAGTTTCATCGTTATGAACCAAAGTATGAATGAAAATATTGAAGTGGTTTCTTGTATTATTTAGTATATATAATTAATTAATTAATTAATTAATTAATTATGTGAACTTTCATTCTTATTTGTTATGCAATTAAGTTATCAATTTTGTATGTTTAAACACGAAGAAAACTTCGTATTCACAAAGTTTGATTTCATCGTGTAAATTAAATTGGACATAATTTATCAAGAGCATTATCAAAATTGATGTCTTGTTTCGGCTTCAGTAAGCAATTATGTTAAGCAAGTTTATTTGCCTTTTTCTTTTTAATTTCGTTAATTTTAATTATGTTATTTTTGTAGGTTGATTAAGGTGTGCATTTATTTTATTTGAATTTATTTTGTTTATGAAGAGGTTGTTAAGTTGAATTGATATTTGTTGAAGTAACTGCTAAATATTAAAGTCTATTATAAGTGTTGAAGTAATTGATTGACGGAAGCAAATCTTTGACTATATAGTAAGTACAATAATTAAATTTCATGGGAGTTATTTTTATTATTTACCCCTATTAGTTTTACTTTATTTTCTGTGCAAATCATACATAAGGTAAAAGACGATTGAAGGAATTTATTAATTTGATATTTAATTTCATGTTATTAGTAAAGCTTAATTGTAATAATTTAACCGCTTTAATTGAATATTGTTAAGGTGTTTATTTATTTATTTATTTATTTATTTATTTATTTATTTTTGAATAGACTAATCAACGTTTAAAACGCTAGAAAATTTTAGATATGTTTAAAATTTTAGCCTCAATTAAGAATCCGGTGACGCATCTTTCCGGGAGATTTTAAAATTCAAGGATGCAATAATGCACCTTGACAAATGTTTTTCTAAAATTAATTTTCACCAATTTTTATTTAATATAAGATAATAGATAAGTTTTCGGTATAATAAAAATGAGCGAATATAGGCCTTAACACAATTTATCGAAATAGTTTTAGTTAAGTATAAGTCAATAAAAGCAACCACGGGATTCGAGGGGTGCCTAATACCTTCCCCCCGTTCAACAGAATTCCTTACCCTGTCTTATGTTTTCGCAGACCATAATAAAGAGTAATTTCCTTTTAATTAGGGATCCAAAAATGTGACTTGGAACACCAAAACTTAATTCCAAGTGGCGACTCTATAATTAAAATAATCCCTATTCAAAATCGTCACTTTAATTAGAAAAACTATTCGACCTCGACTCGCCTCGAGCGAAAAAGGGGTGTGACAAAACTAATAGCATTGATGTTGAAGAGAATTAAATTTGGCTATATTTAATATTCTATAAAATATTTAAAGTCATTGATTGATAGTATTTTATAAATTTATAAATGAGGGAAAATTTAAAAAAAAATCCAAAAAACCCACAAAAAAGATAAATAGCTTTTCTTGATTCTTAAGCATGTCACATCAGCAGCCCCTTGTTTCTCCTTCATATATATATATATATATATATATATATATATATATATATATTGTAATTAATTAACTATTTAATAAAATTTTAAGACAACAAAGTTACGTTATAATTGTAAGACAATAAGTTCACGTAAGCAAAGTTGTATAACTATTAAATAAAATTATAATTGTATTTTAAGTTATTTTATTATTACTCAGGGCAAGTCAATTAAAATTTTGGTATCCAGACCTTTCTTTAAATACTTCTATAAATATTGAGATGGACGTTAAATTAGAGAAGAAATTGATTTACTTAATGGAAAAACATGATTGATGCTCATTAACTTGATTCAGTTGCATGTCTAGATTAATGAATGCTTAATTTTCTAACCCTCAATTTCTTCACTCTTTTTATCAACATAATAGAATTCAACGTGTGTGTGTATATATATATATATATATATATATATATCTTCTTTGTTTTCATTCAAGTCATTCTTTAGTATCAAAATTTTCGCCCAGACAACAATTATTTCATCAAAACTAAAGTTTTATGATCACTATTGTATTATTTTGTTGTAGTTTACTGGTCGTAGATGAATTTACAGGTGGTAGATAAATGTCGGTCGGCTTTGAAAATTTTTTTTAGGTAAACTTTAGGTTTAATTGTATTATTTTTATATCTCTGTTTTGAAATTTTTTTTGGTGTAAAGGTAAAACTTAATTGTAATATTTTGATATCTCTATTGTCGTATTATTTTGTTATAGTTTACAGGTGGTAGATGAGTTTCAGACGACTTTGAGAAAATTTTTGTGTAAAGGTTAGATTTAATTATATTGTTTTGATGTCTTTATTATCATATTATTTTGTTGCAGTTTACAGGTGATAGATGGATGTCGATCGATTTTGAGAAACTTTTTTGGTAAATGTTAGGTTTAATTAAATAAATTCTTCAAAAAATGTTGAATTTAATTATTGTATTCATCTTTATTATTTAAATAAATATCCTAACGTTTAAACTCAATAAAGTGAGGTACACGCGCGAGATGCATACACCTAAACTAGTAAATATTATTAAACGGTGAGAGTACCAATATTTTGTTGAAGACAGATTTACTATAATTAGTGCGAGAAGGATAAGATTGGGGTAGGAGAATTTATTCATCCAACAAATGAATTGGAAGAAAAATGCATGGTGGAAAACCATTATTTGTTCTTGTCATAAATTGCAAAGCCATTATATATATATATATATATATATATATAAAACTATGATTACTCTAACTTAACACGATTCTGAATGAAGTTCTATCTGTTGAGTGTTTAGAAGTTACGTAACTATTATGCAATTACCATCAGTGTTTTAAAAAGCAGTTTTGAGGATCGCGACAGGACAGAGCACTAATAAAATGTCTTGAGGCATAGGTATGAGGCTTACATTTTAAGCGTCCGGCTGTACTCCTTAAGCATATCTAATGCCCAATGTTTGGAGATCGCCTAACAAATCTTAGTCAAATTATGTGTTGAATTTCTTAATTGACATTGTTGATCCTCTCTAATAAACAAATGATGCTTAATAGTTTTTTTCATCTATAAAAATAACAAGATTAAGAATAACTCAAATAACAAGTCATTATCATTATATTGCATATTCATATTTGAAAGCAACATGAAAGTGAATATCATTTAGTATTTCTTTTAAAAGTATTTAATTAGTCAAATTTTACATCTTCACTTATCATTAAACTTCATATTATTTTCATATGTCTCAAAATTATTATATTTATCATTTTTTATACGTCTTAAAATAATCGCTATTTAAAAATAAATTATTATGTTTTATTCTCTCAAAATTATCGTAAGTATACTAATGTTTATTGATTATATTTTCTTTTAGAGATGTAAATTGTGGAGTACAATAGTAATATATTTTACAAACATGTGATTCTTTTATTAGTTGAAAGTTAGGTGTTATAGTTGGTTTGCATCTCATAGTTGCTATTATAACATTTCTTTATTTATACTTGTAAATTTATTCTATGAGTTTGTTTAACATGTTTTTAATTATTTTAACTATTAATTTATTGTTTCTAATTTTTGTTTTATAAGACTATTTTACTGAATTCTAAATTTAAAATTTAAAGATTCATGGGGCTTACGCCCCATTGTCTCGAAGCTTACGTCTTGTTCCGTGTTAAATAAAACGCCCCAATTTACATTTCCGCCTTTTAAAACGTTGATTATGATAAGTATTAAATTATAATTTAGTAAAAATGATAACTAATCTGCTATATTGACGCATGAACGTTACTACTCATTTGAATAGTTTATTGATAGGATGATATCTATATCTATAATCTATAATTTATATCTATATCTATATCTATATCTACAATCTATTATCTATATCTATAATCTATATTTATAATATATTAAAAGTGTGAAGGGCCTTAGAAATATTATTTGAACTTTTTGTCCCTCATTAAAAGTGTTTTCTTTAGACAAAATCATCTTTTTACTATTTCTTCCTAATATTTAAGAGTTGAAAATTAATTAAATATATTTATGGCAATCGTTCCTTATTAAAAGTCATCAGAATTTCACTATTTTTCCCTAATTCAAGAGTTGAAATTAGTTAAATATATTTATGGTAAAACCTTTCCTTATTAAAACTCATCGAAATTAATAACAACTAATACTTATTTCATTAGTTTAAGAATTCTAAACCTGTTATAAATATATTACCATATATAGTGGATGTCTACTTTACCATATATAGTGAATGTTTATTTTTGAAAAAGTGAGAAACCCCAAGGTTAGTTTTTCCTATAAATAAAGGGGTTTTCCTTCATTGTTATTAACCCATCAAAAAATTTCTCAAGAGAAATAAGAATTACTCTCTCTTCTCTCTCTATTCTTGTTGTTCTTACTTTATATTTCATAACACATTATCAACACGAGACTCTGTCAAATAAGGTGAGATTATAAATCTAAAGGTAATTTCAAGGTTAGTAATTCCTTATGTTATTTGTCTTTTTCTACTAATGATATAATTATTATTGAATTTGAGGAATTATAATTGGTTTGGAATCAATTATGCTTTAAATTTGTTCATGAAGAACAATATTATTAAAAGATATGATGATGGATTTAAGTCTCTTCTCATTAAGAGGGTAAGACATTGGGTTAATTAAAAGTTTAAATGCACTATGATGATAAGATGTTGGGTTCAAGTCCCATTGAGTTATAGCCTAAGACGCCTTTATATAGATAAGATACTGAGTTTGAATCTCAATACACCATATTGATGATATATGATGGCTAATGCAAAATAATGGGTGTTTAGTGAAAAGTCATGAAACATATCCCATTGATATGCTTTATTCCATGAAGTGAATATATTAGCAGAATATGATGAATCTGAAAGTTGACAACTTGCTCCATTCTTGAAAGGAATGTGGTAGCAGTGCATAATATGTCTGAAAGCAGACAAGTGATTGAATGTACAAATATAAGCGAGGAGGGACAATATGATAATAATCATTAAAAGTGATAGTATTTTGACATGCTTATTTTGATTATTAGATATATTAGAAAAAATTTCTCTACAACCATATTTATGCCTCGGTTTGCTCATGAATTAGTAATATCTTAAAAGAGGCTATAAGCTATCATAATTTGATAGGCTTAAGGCACAATTATATTTAATTCTTGGAGAATGAGAATCTTATTAATGCAAACGTGCACTTGATTGTGATAGTATCACAACTCAACTCCGAAAGAGGCAGATAACTGAGAAGGGTTATTTTGAAATCTACTTCTGAAGTAGTAAATTCAAAAATTTATTCATGTAATAAGAAATCTGAAATTTACTAAATCAAAAAGGCATATGTCATGATAAACTTGGAGTTTACTAGTATAAAAGTTCATAAATTTACATGAGCGATTACTACATTTTGAAAATGTGCATATTGAGTATTAGACATATGTTGAAGAAATAGAAGATTCTTCAAAAATTATTTATTTGCTTGTTCTCGTGACAAGTTGGTTGGATCAACTAATGTTGGGATTTGATCCCTCAAAATTTGAAAAGTATAAAAGGTGAATTTGGGCTCGTTCATCAGTCATGTTTTCTATTAAGATGCATCAATATAAGATGATCACTTGTACGTTTATTGTCAACGTGTAGTTTGACATTCATAAAGTTGCTTGCTTAATAAAATTGAGTTAAGAGCATAACTTTCAGATTGTGTAATCAAGACAATTCATCTTGATGATAATGATTTGACATTGAATACCTTCAATAAATAGCTAAACCATTCCTAATGAGAACAAAACTTTACGTGTTGGTCTGAAATATGATATGTTGCATACAATAACACTTGTATCTATTAGACCAATAAATTATGATTATTTCTTCCCTCTCAATTGGTTCAAGCTCATGAACCAACTATTTCATCTAATAATTTTGATGTGCAATATACGATTTATGAATTTACCATAACACACAAAGATGGATTCCTCAAAGAAGATGGAGAATGTATATTAGTTTTCCGAACATAAGGGGGAGATTATAAGCAATTATGAAATATGTTAGGAATTATCATCAAATCCTCATTCAAAAGATAATTCAAGTCAAATGCCGAAAGCATCTCATATTTAAACTACAAGTGCTCATATTTTGTGTCTATAAAGGACAAAATCTATGCATGCGTGAAGCGTGGTAGACCAATTGATTCCAAATAAAATAATCCTTGAAATGGATAAGGAGAAACTAATCATAATAAGAAGGTAATGTACTCTTGAAGAGCATACGACATAACACTTCATGAGACCTTATGAGAGGTTTAGGTTCCTGAAAATAATGAAGTGATGAGATTTAAAAATTTTATGTCGCTTTGTGAATTAATACGAAATGATATATCATCAATATCTTAGATACAATATTGGCACAATATTGTGAAAGATCACGAGAATCTTAATTCTACGTTTATTTAAGCATGCTGACATAGAAAATATTTATTAAGTGACATAAAAGGATGCATCTTGTTAAGCATAAAACTTATTTGATTTACAATCCAAACACTTGAAGATGTCACACATGAAGTACTGACTATTGTCGCTTGAAAAAAATTATATGAAAACTTTTTTAAGGATTCAAAATGTTTGAAGCATATAAAAGTTTTTGGAAAATTTAATTATAATCCTTATATTTCATAAGCTTATAGCTTGAAAATTATTGGAACTCTTGGAGAATTTTCAAAGCAATAGATTATTTGCTGACATGAGAAATATACCGAATTGAATTGGTTATGAAGTACCATATGTTAGTGCAGTTGGTGCACTCATGTATCTTGCAAATAGTACAAGGCTTGATATAGCCTTTTCAGTTAATTTGTTAGCAAGATTATAGTCCCGATCTTATTGGTCATGCTGATGTTGGTACTTATCTGACCCATATAAATCTCAGTCTCAACCATGCAATGTGTTTACTTGTGGGGAAACTGTCATATCTTAGAGATATACAAAGCAGTCTATCTAGCCACTTTATCGAACCATGCTGATATAATAACTATTCATGAAGTAAGCCGAGAATGTATATAATTGAGGTCCATGATACATCTCATTCGAGAAAAATATTATTTGAAATATGATAATGTACCCACAATTTATACGGAGATAATGCAACATGCATAACACATCTTAAGGGAGGATTCATAAAAGGAGATAGAACGAAGCACACTTCATCAAATATTTTCTATTCACATGATCTCCAAAAGAATGGTGATATTAACGTGTAACAAATGCGTTCAAGTGATAATGTGGCTGATTTACTCATCAAGTCTCCTCCAATTGCAACTTTTGAGAAGATGGTACATAAGATTGGGATGCAAAAGTTTCAAGGATGTTCTTATTAGGGGGAGTTAATACGCGCTGTACTCTTTTTTTCGTATGAGATTTTGTCCCATTGGATTTTCCTTGTAAGGTTCTTTGTGAGGCAGCCTATATGCATATTATTAGAGATGTGTACTCTTTTTCCTTCACTAAATTTTTTCTCCACAGTTTTTTTCTAGTAAGATTTTAATGAGACACATTATCTATCAATTAGACATTCAAGGGAGAGTGTTATAAATATATTTTCATACATAGTGGATGTCAAATTTTTCATATATAGTGGATGTCTACTTTACCATATATTGTGAATGTCTATTTATGGAAAAAGTTAGAAACACCAAGATTAGTTTTCCCCTATAAATAAAGAGGTTTTCCTTCATTGTAATTAACCCATCAACAAATCTCTCAAGAGAAATAAGAATTACTCTCTCTATTCTTGTTGTTCTTACTTTATAATTCATAAAAAAAATCAACTAAATTTGATTTTAAGAAGATTTGAAAAATCTAGAAATAAATATAAAACCGTTAGAATAAGAAAAATTTAAGAATTATCAAATTTTTTAAAAATTTAATTACGTAATAAGAATGTAATCAACGATTTTGTAAGAATTTGACTTTAGAAACAAGAATATATATATATATATATATAATAATAATAATAATAATAATAATAATAATAATAATAATAATAATCATAACACAAATATGGTTCAAATTGATGTATCTCTTTTAGCCTGTGGCAGCAAGGGAATGCGGAACTATATGACAAACGTAAAAATGATGATCCGTCAACCATTTCAAACTTCTAGTGGTAAATATATATGTGCATATGTTTATATTTATATTATTATATTAAAGTGTGAAAGATTTTTGAAAACTGATTTGAACTTTTACACTTTATTAAAAATCTCCGCAATAGATAAAATTATTTAATTTTAAAAATAATCAAACGTTACACGTGCGAGACATGTGCGGGTTAAAGTAGTTATTGATTAATTGTCTATCAACGCTTAAGAACGTGTTATTTTTTAAATAATGCCTTATAGGATGGTCTAATACAAACCGTCTGAGACTTTCGCGCAATAGTAAAGGTGTGTCTCCCTAGAGAACCCCTAATCTATATAAATAACAAAGGAGAATAGTCTAGCATCAGGTTATGCCAAGTGACATTTTGAGAATTAACATCTCACGACAAAAAATATTTTGTGGATTATTAATTAATTCATATTGATTTCATATCTATACATATAATAGAGGAGAATAGTCTAGCATAAGGTTATGTCAAGTGACGTCTTGAAAACTAACCTCTTACTGCAAAAAATATTTTGTAGATTATTAATTAATTCATATTATTTCATATCTATACATATAATAAAGGGGAATAGTCTAATATGAGGTTATGCCAAGTGGCGTTTTGAGAACTAACATCTTACAATAAAAAATATTTTATAGATTATTAATTAATTCATATTTATTTCATATCTATATATATAATAAAGGAGAATAGTCTAGCCTAGGGCGGTGCCAGCATGTAAAATGGGGGTTCACCGAACCTCCTTCGATGAAAAATTATACTATTTATACATTACTAAAATTATATTTCATGTATATATAATCTATGTCGAACTCCCTTCGGTTAGTTTTTCTTCAAATTTTGAACCCTCTTCATGCAAATTCTGGCTTCGTCTCTGTCTAGCATGAGTTTATGCCAAGTGGTGCCTTGAAAACTAACATCTTACAACAAAAAATATTTTGTAGATTATTAATTAATTCATATTTATTTCATATCTATATATATAATAAATGAGAATAGTCTAGCATGAGGTTATGTCAAGTGGCGTTTTGAGAACTAACATCTTACAGTAAAAAATATATTGTATATATATATATATATGTATGTATGTATGTATGTATATATATGTGTGTGTACGTATATATAGATGTATGTATGTATGTGTATATATATATTCAAGGAGAACATCTAGCCAGGGGTGGAGCCAACATGTAAAATAGAGGTTCACTGAACGCCCTTCGACGAAAAATTATACTATTTATACATTAATAAAATTATATTTTATGTATATATAATATATGTCGAACCCATTTCTATTAGTTTTTCTTCAAATTTTAAACCCCTTTTGTGAATATTCTGGCTCTGCCTCTAAGTCTAGCATGAGGTTATGTCAAGTGGCACCTTGAAAATTAACATCTTACAACAAAAAATATTTTGTAGATTATTAATTAATTCATATTTATTTCATATCTATATATATATATTTATAATATATTAAAAGTGTGAAGACCCTTAGAAAAGTGATTTAAACTTTTTGCCCTTCATTTAAAGTGTCTGTTTTAGACAAAACTGTCATTTTATAATTTTTAAAAAATTATTCTTTAATTATATATATAATATTTCATAATAAAAGTCCTAAAATATATGGTAAGTTTTAAAAATTTAGAAATCCATAAATATATGGTAAGTTTTAAAAATTAAGAAGTCATAAGATATATGATAACAATAAAATTAATGGTAAGAGTTATTATAAAAAAATAATAATTAAGGAATCCTAAAATATATGGTAACCTCAAAATATATTGAAAAAAATATTATTAAATTAATAGTTAAGAGTATTAAAATATATGGAATAAGAAGAAGGAAATTTTTTAAAAAGAAATACACGTTTATGCACTAATTTCCGATTATAGAAGAAGTCAAAATTGGGATAGGTTTATAACCAATTAATGTGTAATTTTTTTATCCTTTATTTTCTTTAATTTATTATTTAATTATTTTTATTATATTAACTAGGCTCCTAAAATATATGAAACTCCTAAAATATATGGAAAGAGAATCAATTAATATTTTTCACTGTACTCCTAAAATACGTTAAACTATAGAAGAAACCAATTTACTTATTGAAAAATATGTGATTGATGCTCATCTAACTTGATTCGGTTGCATGTCAAGATTGAAAAATATTGTATTATTTTATTGTACTTTACAGGTTATAGATGAATTTACAAGTGGTAGATGAATGACGGTCGGCTTTGAGAAATATTTTTAGGTAAAAATTAAGTTTAATTGTATTGTTTTCATATCTTTATTTTAATTTTTTTTTTGTGTGTATGTAAAAGTAAAGTTTAGTTGTATTATTTTGATATCCCTATTGTCGTATTATTTTGTTAAAGTTTACAGGTGGTAGATGAGTGTCGGACGAAAATTTTTGTGTCAAGGTTAGATTTAATTATATTGTTTTGATATCTCTATCATCGTATTGTTTTGTTGCAGTTTACAGGTGGTATATGAATGTCAATCGACTTTGAAATTTTTTTTTGGTAAAGGTTAGGTTTAATTAAATAAATTCTCCAAAAGATGTTGAATTTAATTATTGTATTCTTCTTTATTATTTAAATAAATATCCTATCTAATGTAATGTTTGAACTCAATAAAGTGAGATACACTCACGAAGCGCGTACACCTGAACTAGTATATATAATAAAGGGGAATAGTCTAGCATGAGATTATGCCAAGTAGCATTTTGAGAACTAAAACTAATATTTTTCAAATTATTAATTAATTCATATTTATTTCATATATATATATACACATACATACTATACATACATACATACATACATACATACATACATACATACATATATCTATATCTATAATCTATAATCTATATCTCTAATCTATAATATATTAAAAGCGTGAAAACCATTAAAAAAGTGATTTGAACTTTTTGCCCTTCATTAAATGGCTCTTCTTTAGATAAAATTGTCTTTTCTCTATTTTCTTCAATTTATTATTTAGTTATTTTTATTATATTAACTAAACCTCCTAAATTATATGGGACTCCTAAATATTAATTAATATTTTCTTTCTACCGTTCAACTAGAAAAATACTCCTGAAATAGAATTCTATTAAAAAAAATATTTCTATAAATATTGGTTATAACATGTTACAACCGTGATGATATTATACTTTTTAAAATTATTTTTATTTTCTCTATATTTAGTAATTAAAAATTAGCAAATATGAAATAGGAAAAGTACTGCAAACAAATCTCCATTCTTTTACGTTTAGGGTATTAATATCTACGCTTATAAATTAATTAGAAGTTTACCATATAATACCTCTTAAAAATATCTTTGTTTCCTTCATATTTAATAACCAAAATTGGTAAATACAAAACAGGAAAAGTACTACAAACGGTTTAGGGCAATAATATTTACTCTTATAAATCAATTAGAAGTTTACCATATATATATATTATTTAATTATTTTTATTAAATTAACTAAACCTCCTAAAATATATGGGAATTCTAAACATTAATATTTTTTTCTACTGTACAATTAGAAAAATACTCCTAAAATAGGAGTCTATTGAAAAAAAATACTTCGATAAATATACGTAATAAGATATATATCTCTTGAATTTGTAAGTCGGCCTTCTTTCTTTTTTTCCTTATGAGATTATTCTATGAATTGTTACGTATGGTAAAGATAAATTCGCCCATGGACAAATGGGATTTGGGTTCAATTTGCATCTTTTTTACTTTTTTTTCAAGTTAATTAATATAATTCTCAATATTTGTATGGTCTATATCACATTTATGTATGTTCCTTTCTTTTTGCTTAGTCACGGAAGTTGAGGTTGATTCTTTCTTATATGCATCTTGATGTTGCTGTAAGTATGTCATGTTAATATTTATATTTATTGAATTATGTATGTTTTGATGGAGTATTTTATCAATTTGATGCTCTCTTGAGTATCTTCATTGTTCTTGTCAACATAATATAATTCAATGTGTGTATATATGTATCTTCTTTGGTTTCATTCAAGTCATCTTTAGGATCAAAGTTTTCGCTCAGAAGAGAATTATTTTCATCAAAATCGAAATTTTGTGATCACTACTGTATTGTTTTATTTTAGTTTACAGGTCGTAGATGAATGTTCGTTGGCTTTGAAGAATTTCTTGTGTAAAGGTTAGGTTTAATAAATAAATTCTCCATCTTTACATACTCAAAAGATATTGAATTTAATTATTGTATTCATATTTATTATTTAAACAAATATCCTATTTAGTGTAATGTTTGAACTCATTAAAGTGATATACACGCGCGAGGCGCGTACACCTAAACTAGTACATACATACACACACACATACACACACCTACACACACACATATACAATAAAGGAGAATAGTCTAACCAGGGGCGGAGCCAACATGTAAAATGGGGGTTCATTGAACCTAGAGGTGTCAAACGGGCCGGGCCGGGCCAACCCAGAACCGGCCCTTCCATTTTAACCAGGTTGAGGGCCGGTTAAGGGCCGGTTTTGACATTAATCAAGCCGGGCCGGGCCGGCCCAAACAGTAAAAAAATTAAAACCCACCCTAACCCGGCCCACTTAATCCAACCCGGTCAAACCCACCAAAACCCGGTCAAACCGGTTAAAAACCGGTCAAACCCGTTTAAAAAATAAATAAAAAATCCAATATACACTATATACACTCCAATATACACTATATACACTCCAATATAGAATATATATTTTAAAAAAAATATATAAACAATTACACATATATACGTACCATTCAATATATAATTATATATGACTATATGTACTACTTTAAATAAAACATATGCTATAATAGTATAATATATATATACACACTACAATATATATATATATATATACTAATTTATAAAAAATATACACATGTATACGTTAAATATATACTACTTTAGAAGATATATACACAGATATATGCACCATTCAATATATATGTACTACTTTAAATAAAATACATACTAAAATATACATATATATATATATATACAACAATATGTATATATATATAGTTACATACTAATTTATAAAACATATACACTTGTATACTTTAAAGATATACGTCTATACGCACCATTCAATATATATGTACTACTTTTAAAAAAGTATATACTACAATATATATACTAATTTATAAAACATAAAGTAATGTATACGTTAAATATACACGTCTATAGAAGATCTATTCACATATATACACTCTATTCTATGTATATGTAATACTTTAAATCAAATATACTATAATATATATACATTACAATATATATTTGTATAGTTATATACTAATTTATGAAACATATACACATGTATACGTTAAATATACACGTCTATAGAAGATCTATTCACATATATACACTATTCTATGTATATGTAATACTTTAAATGAGATATACTACAATATATATACATTACAATACATATTTGTATAGTTATATACTAATTTATAAAATATATACACATGTATACGTTAAATATACACGTCTATAGAAGATCCATTCACATATATACACTCTATTCTATGTATATGTAATACTTTAAATGAAATATACTATAATATATATACATTACAATATATATTTGTATAGTTATATACTAATTTATGAAACATATACACATGTATACATTAAATATACACGTCTATAGAAGATTTATTCATATATATACACTCTATTCTATGTATACGCACTACATTATAAAATATACTACATTATATATACATTACAATATATATAGATATACTTATATACTAATTTATAAAATATATACACATGTATACGTTAAATATACACTTCTATAGAAGATATATACACGTGTATACGCACCATTCAATGTATATATACTACTACTTATAAAATATACTACATTATATATACATTACAATATATATAGATATACTTATATACTAATTTATAAAACATATACACATGTATACGTTAATTATACACTTCTATAGAAGATATATGCACAAATATACAAAACATATGCTACTTAATATAATAAATTAATAATATTTGGTAGTAAATTAATAATATATTAGAAGTAAGTTTTAAATTTAAAGTAGAAAACTAGAAATTCAATTTAAAATTTTAAATCGTTAAATGAAAAAAAAATAAAAAACAAGGACTAAGGAGTGAATGAATTTGGGGAATTTTATTGATTGCAAAATGATCCAAAATTTATAATTTACATGAATGAAAAATCTATAAATTATGCATCATTTTTTCCAACTCATTCATGTTAATATTAATGGGAACTTGCATAGGATAGTCGAAGTCAACGGGGGCAAAACCATGCATTGGACTTGATTCTGCTGAGTTCTCCCGTGAAGTCATAATTTCTTCAAGTTTCAGCTCGTCGCTCGGCTCTGGTTCCATTCCTTGGTTTCTTCTTTTCGCTCTAATCCAATCTCTGAGGCAAACTAGAACATTCATTGCATTGCTTCCCAATGAGTGTCGTTTGTCTCCAAGCTGCTGTCGTCCCTGACTAAAGGCGCTCTCTGATGCAACGGTTGACATTGGAACATTCAAGATATCTCTAGCTAATCTTGAAAGCACAGGATATTGTGTTTCATTACTCCTCCACCAATCCAACGTGTTAATCCGTCGTCTGCGCTCCTCTGGTGCCGTCCGAAGATAATATTTCAGCTCTTCCCGATAAGTTGATGTGTAAGTTCTCTCATCAACACTGTTCCAACAATTTAAATCATAAAATGAATCAGAAAAACCACTATGTGCTGGCATTTTAGAAGATGATGGCTCCTCGGGAGGATGAGGAGCGACAGTTGGAGTGATATTTGTAGGTACGGCTAAATCAAATAAATCAGCATAGTGATTATATAATTTTTCTATGTAATCCTTTGCATCAGCCGTAGCCGTCCACAAATCAGGTTGTACTTGTTCAGAATCATGGTTAGTATTTATTTCTAAGTTAGTATAAATAAGAGTACTAAAGTGACACATATGATTATATTTCATGCACGGATTTAGCATAGCACCAACCAAGTAAATAGGGGGAATCGAAAAAAAATATCTTTTAAATTTCGTAAACATGGCGCCAACAACTTCTTTATTTTTATATTCTTTGAGCAAACCAGAAATATCGGCTATATATGCCAAAATATTACAACCAGTAGGATAATAAGCACCGAAAAATTCAACTGTAGCTACATAATTTTTTTTTAAAAACTTAAAAAGATCATTAATTACAACCCAATCAGAATTATGTAGCATGCAATCAGCAGAATCAGCAAATGAACTGCAATGTTGATTAATAGCTAGTGTAATAGGAATTCTATATTTATAACAAGTTTTTAAAAATTCATATGTAGAATTCCATCTAGTATCAATTTCCTCAGGCATCAAAATCGGTGTAAGTCCATTTTCTTGACATTTAACTTTAAATTCTCTAATTCTCGATCTACGATTATTTCCTTGAATAAAACCAACGGCAAGACGAATTTTTTCAATATAAAGCTCAAAAAAGTCAAGACCATCTTTTACAATTAAATTATATATATGATATGCACACTTAATATGAAAAATTTTAGGCAAGGACGGAGATAGCGTAGATTTTATTTTTTGTTATAGTAGTCTTGTCGTTAGAAGCATTATCAAAAACAATACATAAAATTTTATTTTCGATACCATAATATCCGATAATTTTAACAATAGAATCAGCAATAAATTGTCCAGTATGTTTACGATCTTCATCATATAAAAAAGCAACAATACGTTTTTGCATCACGAAATTACTATCCATCCAATGACAAGTAACGGTTAAATAATCTTTTTTATTTACAGCACGACCAAGATCAGAAGTTAGGGACAATCTACATTGAATATTTTTTTAACAATGTTGATAAATAAAAACAATATTGTGAATGGAGTCTAAAAATATCAGACCGACAAGTAGTTCTAGGAATACCATTAAACATAGGATTATAAATTGCTTGTATATAACGAATAAAGGCATCAAAAGAAGGAAAACTAAAACGCAAACAACCCACAGCTACCATTTTAGCTATTTCTTCCCTGTCCCTCAATTTTTTATACTTCTTCGCTACGTGACTGGTTGCTGGGTCCATTCTAGTTTGCGTTGACCCACCAACATCCCCACCACCTTTTGCAATATTTAACTCTCTTTTGTGATCTTCAGCTACATGTTTCATTAACGTACCCGTACCCCTTGCTTGCCTCCACTTCTATGCTTATATATTTGTTGACAAATATTGCATTGCACCTCAATATCTGATATACGTTCAAAAAATTGCCATGCAATACTAGTTCTTTTACGAGGTTTTGGGGCACTGGGAGGACGGAAAGGGAGATTAACTGATTCAGATCTAACGTTAGCATCTCCTACTGCGGGTGTCTCAACAATATTTTCATTATCTTCATCTAAATTAACCGCATCTACTTCATTTTCTTCTTCTATACCGTAATTTTCCTGAGCTTCTACATAATCCATATCGTGAGCACCTACACCTATTTCTTCCTCAAAAGGTGTACCAAGCGGTACCGGAGGCAAAGGCACACGGGTATATCTACTACTTGAACTACCTCTACCGCTAGTAATTCGCTTTTTACTACCACTACCGCTTCCGGGACAAAAAATTTTAACACCTTTAGTAGCGAGGTTTCTTAATTTATCCATAATATAAATTAAATTAAACTAAAAATATTCAAAATACACAAATATAATAAAATTAAATATTAAACAATTAATAGAATAAATAAAAATTAAACGTAAGAGATGGAACGACAATACCAAATTTTGGAAGTATCCGAAGATTGCGACTTAAGAAACTTCCGCTCGTACTTTGTAAACGAAAAATTAAAAATTAAAGTGAACACTTAAAGAAATTAAATATATTGAATATTTGAGAATTGAGAATTGATATTTGAGAGAGAATGAGATTTGAAAGAGTGAAAAATTGTGTGAAAATGGATTTGAAGTTGTAGGGTATTTATAGATTTATTTTTGGGATTAAAAAATATTTTTTAAAGTTTTTTTTTTTTTTAATAAATGGGCCCAAACTAGCCGTTTGGACCCAAAAAATGGCTATATAGCCGTTGGGCCAACGGCTAGTTTGGCCCAAAATCCAAAATATCTTTTTTTTTTAAAATTTTCTGGGTCGGGCCGGGCCGATTAACCGGCCGGCCTGGATCGGGCTTGGTCCGGGCTGGGTTAGCCGGGCCCATTTTAATAAAATAACCGGCCTGGGACCCAGAACCCTAAAGCCCTAGGGCTTATCGGGCCGGGTCAAATCGGACCGGGTTAGGTACTAGGGTCAGGCCGGGCCAGGTCGGGCCGGATCGGTCCGGCACGCTTGACACCCCTAATTGAACCCCATTTGACGAAAAATTATAATATTTATATATTACTAAAATGACTTATAATGTATGTATAATATATGTCAAACCCCTTCAGTTAATTTTTCTTTAAATTGTAAACCTCCTTCATGGAAATTCTGTCTCCGCCTCTGAGTCTAGCATGAGGTTATGCCAAGTGGCGCCTTGAAAACTAACATCTTACAATAAAAAGTATTTTATAGATTATGAATTAATTCATATTTATTTCATATCTATATATATAATAAAATAAAGAAGTTTGCATAAAATTATTCCAAGTGACATATTGAGAACTAGCCACTTGATATTTTGGCAATAAAAATCTATTTTCTTGGCAATACAATTTATTTTACTGATTAATTATTTATTTTATATATAAATTTTTAAATTTTCATAACTATATATATAAAATAGAAAAGAAGTTTGCATAAAATTATGCCAAGTGGCATATTGTGAACTAACCACTTGGTATTTTGGCAACAAAAATCTATTTTCTGGGCAACAAAATTTATTTTACTGATTAATTATTTATTTATTTTATATATATATTTTTAAATTTTCATATCTATTTTCATATTGTGGTAAAAAATATTTAATGAACACTATTATTTATTTTTATTCTATTATATCATATTTTCATATTGTGATAATTATTTAAATATTTTCATAGTGGTAAAAAAATAATTATTTATATATTTCAACTCTTTATATATAATAAAGCAAAATGTTTGATGAATACTTTTGTTTATTTTTATTCTGTTATTTGATATTGTGATAAAATAATTAGAATTATTTCAAATTATTTCTAATTCCATGCCACTTCATCTTTCTTTGTAAATTTTCCTAGAATTTCATGTAATTTACTTTCCATGAACCTCTTCTAATTGTATAGTTTAATTTTATTTAATTGATTGTTTTAGCTACCTTAATAATTTCGGGAAGGACTTAATAAGGTAGAAAATTATTCTGGTCATTAGTTACAGATTTATTTATATATA
Organism: Capsicum annuum; assembly: GCF_002878395.1. Taxonomy (NCBI): domain Eukaryota; kingdom Viridiplantae; phylum Streptophyta; class Magnoliopsida; order Solanales; family Solanaceae; genus Capsicum; species Capsicum annuum. The sequence goes on along the minus strand of NC_061119.1, from coordinate 194,568,079 downwards.
TATTTTTTTAAAAATTTAGTATATTCTATATCTTTTGAATATTTAATTTTTTATTAGTTTAATTTTAGGAAAACATTGATTTGGTTAGTTAAAAAAAAGGAAGGACTTAAATAAGGTAGAAAATTATTTTGGTCATTAGTTACAGATTTATTTATATATATACATATATATATATATATATTTTAAAATAATTTTAGTATATTGTATATCTTTTGAATACTTAATTTGTTATTAGTTTAATTTCAGGAAAACATTGATTTGGATAGTTAAAAAAAGGTAACTCTCTTTCAATTAGGTCAAATTATAGATATTATTTAAATAAAATAAATAAATTAATAATAAAAAATCAATAAAATTTTAAATAATTTTCTGTTTCTGTGTTACTTCATCTTTCTTTGTAACTTTTCCTAGCATATCACGAAATTTATTTTACATAAATCTCTCCTAATTATATAGTTTGATTTTATTTAATTGATTATTTAATAACAACTATAATTTTGGAAAGGATTCCAATGAGGTAGCAAATGTTTTAATTAAAATAAAGAAATTTAATAATAAAACAAATACATAAATAATAAATAATTTTATATTCCATAAATCCCTCCTAATTGTATTATTTGATTTTATTTAATTGATTATTTAATTACATCTATAATGTCGAAAAGGATTCAAAATAAGGCAGCAAATTGTTTTTCCCCTAATAATTGATTTATTTATTTTGAGAAAAAAATAATTTGGTGTGTTTTACATCTTTTCAAGTTTAATTCGTTATTAGTTTAGTTTTAGAAAAGGAATATTAATTTGATTAGATTAAAAAAAGATTATTTGATATTGTGATAAAAAATAATTAGAGTTGACTCCTATTAATGAACACTATTATAATTATTTATATATTTCACACTGTGGTAAAAAAAATTAAGTTTGACTTCTATTTAATTAGTACATAGATTATTTCATAGATATGTAAGACTTTAACATATTCACATAAAAGTTCCGTCAATTACTCCTAAATATATATTCCAATCAAGCCATAGGAGTAATCCCACAATTTGTATTCTAATTTTCAAATATATATTCCAATCAATCAAGTGATTTAAGAAGATCATCCGTCAATTACTCCTAATTCCACTATCATTAAGAGTAATTCCACAATTTGTATTCCAAATATATATTCCAATCAAGCTATAGTAGTAATTCCACAATCTGTATTCCTTCCAAATATATATTCCAATCAATCAAGTGATTTAAGAAAATCATCCTAATTACTACCATGGATGACTATGGTAAGTGAGTCGTATCTATATTACATCAAACCTTTACACTGCCAATCAGTACCATATATGGCTATGGTAAGTGCTACTAAATTATAATACAACTAATCATGAGACAATAATTTTATATGCAACCTTTTGCCGTGTAAACTCTGCTTTTTTGATCAATGAGGTAGCTCTACTAATTTCGGCAAAAGAAGGCTTCACTGGTCTCCTCGCAACATCTAAAGGTTATCAACCTAGAAAGGAGGAGTGCCCTTCGATAGCAGACGACCTTGAGTGCTCTTCCAGAGATGAGCTTCTTAAAGTTGACAGTGAGGGACGTTGTCTGATAACCGATCATGGTCATTTTGGTGAGCACATGATATTTACGAAATCAATAGGGATGTCTGATTCTTAATATGAATCATGGTCTAAACCTTTTGTTCCAAGCCTTCTCCTTTTTATTTTCTGACTCACTATGTGATATAACTCTTCAATTTTTTATTTTTTTTAAATTTTCTTTAATGATTTGTCCCACATTCATAAATTTATTTTCTACCATAGTTTGGTGATTGAAAAATATTTTCTTCTTGCAGTTCTATTTAATATATACGGACCCAGAGATGTTCAAAATGACCCTGAGAGAATTCTATTTAAACTCACTTTTTTCAGGATGTTAGAGATAATCGATTCCTAATTTGTTTTTCAAGTTATGAGAACCTGAGAAATGATATTTTCTCCTATTTTCAAATATAGAATAAACTTTTGCTTTATTTATGAGGATGTCTTTCACCAAATATGTAAGGAATTCTGTATTCTTATGCATTGTGTTTGCTTTCTCTCGTGGTGGTATGTCCATGACAAAGGTTTATTGAAGTTTTAATTGCACCAACTAATTTGGGATCAGGGAATAGTTGATCTAGATGTTAACAAAAATAATATTGCTCTCACAAACAACATTAAATATCTATCAATAAAGTGGGTGCAAAGATTTAGAAAATGAATCTGAGTACTTTGGAATCCTCTTTCTACAATGTTGTGGGAATCCCATGATAGTTGCCTTATTGTTGTCATTTACCTAGGAATCAAAGTCTCGATCCAAGCATGACTGTATATTTATGAGTTATCGAAAATTTCATATATTTTATTCTTTTCTAACTCTGTTAAAAATAAAATATTTTGGAATATTCCTCAACATACAGGTGTATCGGTTGATATGTTTAAGCTTATCACATTCTTTTGATATGATATAGTAAGGGATCCCCTCACTGAGCTTCAGACGTTACTAGCTTTACTTTACAAACATTGCGTGTAGTTGAAAGACCTGATGCGAGTAGTTGAATAATACCGTCACATTTGCATAACTCTTTGTATAAATTGACTATTTCATCTTAGAGTTGTCTCTCATTTTGGCCTCTCCTTCATTCCAGCTGCATGGTTATTACTTTTCTCAACTTCTTTATCTTAAAATTTCTTGTTCGCTGGAAATATTGTTTACAATAGAAAGTCTACTACTGCTTTCATATTACTAGGATTTGGAGTATTCAGGAAGAATGTATTTAGGTTACCTGGTGATTAGAAAATCGGCCAGAAGCACAAAGATTTCTAGTTTCTATATGGTTTGGAATCTAAACTCTTAAGTTGCTTTTGCAGTAGTTGTGTTCTTTTTACCAACATAGGCATATCAAATATCTTTTCGAATTAAGAATTGGTATGGCTGTGGGTTTTTTCGGCCAAATGAAAGTTATATCCTAAACATAGCATCTCTAAAGAATTTACTTTCTGGTTTGGAATCTAAACTCTTAAGTTGCTTTTGCAGTAGTTGTGTTTATCAAAGTATGAAATTTTTGATATGAATATAAAAGCATAGAAGACCCTAATAAAGTTGTGCCGCTAGAATAGAGAATTAAAAGTTTTTCGTATGGACTTCAAGTTGTTCCTATATCCTCTGTTGAGTTGGAGGCTGTAAACTTCAAACCTCAGAAAAGTGTGGAGCTTCTAGGATTCACAGATACTACAAATATAATGCGGAATATTTTGTTTCTTGAGTACTATCTACACAGTTTTTTTTCTGGTTGATATTTGAATAGGAAGGAATGTCTTGTGCTGTTTGTCTTTTCAATCTTCATACAATAATACTTTTTTTACTTAGGCATTACTACCCGAAAGATGTAAATACCTTCATAGGAGAACCTGGCAACAAAAAAGCCATCCTTGCACCTTTTGCTTTGGCAAGGGTAATGAAGAAAATAAACAAAGTAGCAATTGTCCAATGTGTATGGAGGCAAGGACAGGGTAATGTTGTTGTTAGGGTCCTAACTCCAAATGTCTCTGACAAGGATAATACTGTAAATATGATTTAAATTTTCAACTCTTAATTATTCTTCTCTTAGATTGTTGACATTCTCTTGGACCATTGCTTGCAACCTGATTTATTTTACTTCAATGTTCTTCCCTTTGCTGAGGATGTTCGGTAGTTTCACTTTTCTTCTTTTAGCTATCTGCCTTCATCAGTGCATCCAAATGAAAAGCAATAAGAGGTGGCAGATAAATTAGTTCAGATGTTGTATCTTGCACCACCTGGAATACAGAAAGTGTTGCCTCCTAACTTTACACCTAATCTTGTTTTAGAGGTATGGCGTCATGATATTTACAGAGTATTGTTGAGTTTTCCTTTTAGCTGGAGTATTACTTTACATGGTATGGAACCAAGGATTTCTATTGAGTAGTTTCTTTTTGATGGTTTCTAATATTGCACGTGTGATTTATATTTCTATGGTGCAGATACATATAATAACTGTTGTAGATACATATATCAAACTTCATTTTGAATTAGGAATTGGTATGGCTGTGGTTGTGGGTTTTTTCGACCAAATGAATGTTATATCCTAAACATAGCATCACTAAAGAATTTGCTTTCTGGTTTAGAATCTGAACTCTTAAGTTGTTTTTGCAGAGTTGTGTTTATCAAAGTATAAAATTGTAGATATGACATAGTAAGGGATCCCCTCGCTGAGCTTCAGACATTACTAGCTTTACTTTACAAACATTGCGAGTAGTTGAAGAACCTGATACGGGTAGTTGAACTTGGAGCGTTTGCATATGCCCCAGGTAGCAATTGAGGAAATTGGAGTTGTCCACCGGCAGCAAGATATCATGTATTCTTATTAATCTAAATCATGAACCAATCAAGAATAACTTCTCAAACATCATGCTGTAAAATACCTATCCGTCTCTCTGCACTAGTTAGGCATTGATTTGTAAACCTTGTCCACTAGAGGCTGGTAATGCGACGAGTAAAGGAGGATTGGCAGGGGTTGCAGGCTGATCAACTGACACAATAGCACTATTGTTGTTATCCATGCCAAGGTCAAGTAAATCAGGCAGTGCAAGAGCTGCAGGTGCAGCTGGTTGCCGTGCTGTAGGATGCCGAGCATTAGCTGTACTGGATGGCGGTGATGCACCACTTTCTGCTACAAGAGTAGGAGAATTAGAATAACCCTGTTCACCTATATCGGCATACTCTTTATCCTCAGTTTTTTGAGTGGTCTTCACACAGTGATAAATGCTTCTGGAGGCTTATTATAGACAGAGGATAAAATGAAAATATTGGAAAGAGGTTCGTCAAGAAGAGTAGTATCAAGTTTACCCCCATGTTTATTTTATAAGTCAATTTCACGCCTAAAAGAAGCGTGTTCATGTACCTAGCCAAGTTCAGGGAACATAAGATAATTTACTTTTATCTTAATCAATTCAAGAAGGACACTGATACAACGCTCAACATCCCTCTCTAATTTGATGGTACAACAGCCAATAGCTCGGATAACTTTTCTAACAAAGTCAACATCCACTTTCTTGGCATAGTCCTTGAATGTATGTAGCGCCTGGTCTATGTTTCTGCCTGAAGTAAGTTTTATCATGATTTCTAAATTCTCCTTTTTTTCACATATATAGGATCATTATACTTGCAAAAGAATACCATGATTTCATGTGCAAGGATTATCGGATGCTTTTGTATAATGAGGTTTGTGTTCCTTAAAGCAACATATTGAATTTCAGGTGAGGCTTGTGTTCCTTAAAGCAATATATTGAATTTCAGGCTTTGCTAAAAGCAATGTTAGAAAAGGAGGAGCCAACTTCTTACAAAGGTTCCTAACCACATCAGTGTTGGTGATTAGTTCCATCTGTTGGAGTATCATCTTCACAGATGAAAGTACAACAATGCAATTTTAAAGTTGTAATCGTGAAATGACTCGCTCCATAATGTTTTCAGCTTCACGAGCATCAATTGCTTTGTACTTGAAAAGGGTATCCAGTATAAATACTTGACCCCACTCAGTGCATTTATTCAGAGCAATTAGAAGCTTTGAAAGTGTATGGCTGGTGATCTCAAAGATGGGTCTGATACTACTTTCTTGGATTTCTGCAAGAGCAGTAATAGCATTTGCAACAACCATATGATTATTGTCAGATATTAAGTCCTTGAGAGTATCCCGAAAATCACTATCTTCCACAAGCTCGGCATTTATGTCATAGACCTTAGCAACATAGATAACTGTTGTTTTATGAACTTAAGCAACATAGATAGTTGTTGTATTATCACACATGCTTTGGTTTTCATTAGTTACTTTGATACCCTTTTGCAAGTGAAAATGGCGGTGCCACCTCTTAATTTTTGGTAAGTGTGTTATATCGGTTACTCTGATCACCTCGATTTTTTGTCTCTGTTGGAATGTGAACCTGAAATCTCAAGTTCTCAAGCCACGTACTTCATTGATTACTAGACCACACCTTTGAAAGTAACACAACTAAGAGTGATTGCAAGTATTGTCCTCATGAATAAAGATCATAAAAATTGGTGGTATTTAAGTTATTACACAATTTCTTTCTTGGAGAAACAAAAAGATATTATGCCGAGAGTGAGAGTACTGCTTTGAAATCCAGTCCACAGTTAAAACAACAACATAATACTTAGTGTAATTCCATAACTGGTGTCGGGAGAGGGTGGTGTATACACAGTCTTACGCCTAACTTTGTGTTGGTGTAATATACCACAAATAACAATAATTATTACAGTTAGAAATAAAATGAACAAAAATAAAGAAAATAAGATCATCTTCTACTCGACTGAGGCGCGGGTATCTCGCTTTCTTTAAGGAGATTCAAGCCCACTGCGGCATAATCTACACCGATCCAGCAGTAGCATATACACCAACACTTTGAAAAGATAGAATAGTTATTCCCGATAGACCTTTAGCTTAAGTAAAACACATTAAGGATATTGAGACCTATGAAAATAGATATAGGTAAAAACATTAGCAAGTTTTAGGACTCTACAACCAGCAGTTCATTCCCTTAATTCACTCTCTTATATATTGCAAGAGAAAAGTAGTTCATTGTAAAATACTGAGAAATTAAGCTTAGAATAAAGAATCTATACTAACAAATGGCTTAATCAAGTCTATAAATGAGTAAGTGCATTCAATTTGAAATCGTAACAAAATTAACTTGCATCACCAATCTAATAAAAAATAAAGTTCGCACGTTTACCTCTCCCCAAGGGTTCGTATTGCCTGCTCTGCACTTTTGAGTTGTAGCGACTGATCTTCTCTATGAAAAACTTTTAGTTCTTTCAATCAAAACTTGCTTCTTTGAGAAGAAGAATGACTCAGACTCTTCATATCTATTAAACAATCGATGAAATATTCAGTCCCAAGATTGTTACCATTATCTTTCTCTTTTTTTTTTCTCTTTACAATAATCCGCGCATCACGCGGGTAAGTATACTAGTTGTGGTAAAAACAACTAAGTTTGACCAAAAAGTCATTCCAAAATAAAAAAAAATCATCTCTTAAAAGATTTAAATAATTAATCTAAATAATATAAAAATAATATATAATAATAATAATAATAATAATAGTAATAATAACAATAATAATAATAATAATAATAATAATAATAATAATAATAATAATAATAATAAAGGAGAATAGTTTATCCTAATTATGCCAAGTGACTCTTGTGAACTACCATCTTACAACAAAAATCTATTTTGTAGATTATTAACTAATCCATATTTATTTCATATTGTACGAGAAAAAATAACTATGCTTGACCCAAAAGACATTCCAAAATAAAAACTATTATGAAAACATGTCATCTCTTAAACAATTTTGACATTTCAAAACAAAAACTATTTTATAGATTATTTAATCATTTAAGATTCATTCCATATTTTTTCATATTTTACGGCAAAAAATAAATAAGCTTAACTCCCATTGGATGAAAAAAAATTAAGATTAACCTCTATTGGATGAAAACAACTTAGATTTTTCCTTAAAATTGTCTTCTTGAATATATATATATATATATATATTTTTTTTTTTTTTTACATTCGTGCAAAATTTTTGTGAGGATTATTAAGGAAAATAGGTTTTTGTTGTAAGATGTTAGTTCACAAGAGTCACTTGACATAATTAGGATAAACTATTCTCCTTTATTATTATTATTTATATATATATATATATATATATTATTTTTTATATTATTTAGATTAATTATTTACATCTTTTAAGAGATGATATATTTTTATTTTGGAATGACTTTTTGGTCAAACTTAGTTGTTTTTACCACAATATGAAATAAATATGAATTAATTAATAATCTATAAAATATTTTTTACTGTAAGATGTTAGTTTTCAAGGCGCCACTTGGCATAACCTCATGCTAGACTTGGAGGCAGAGCCAGAATTTCCATGAATGAGGTTTAAAATTTAAAAAAAAATTAACTGAAGGGGTCTGTCATATATTATACATACATTATAAGTAATTTTAGTAATATATAAGTATTATAATTTTTTGTCAAATGGGGTTCTGTGAACCCCCATTTTACATGTTGGCTCCGCCCCTGGTTAGACTATTCTCCTTTATTAACAAAAACCTATTTTGTAGATTATTAACTAATCCATATTTATTTCATTTTGTACGGGAAAAAATAACTATGCTTAACCCAAAAGTCATTCCAAAATAAAAACTATTATGAAAACATGTCATCTCTTAAACTATTTTGACATTTTACAATAAAAACTATTTTATAGATTATTTAATCATTTAAGATTCATTCCATATTTTTTCATATTTTACGGCAAAAAATAAATAAGCTTAACTCCCATTGGATGAAAAAAAATTAAGATTAACCTCTATTGGATGAAAACAACTTAGATTTTTCCTTAAAATTGTCTTCTTGAATATATATACATACATACATACATACATACATACATACACACACACACACACACACATATATATATATATATATATATATATATATATATTTACATTCATGCAAAAGTTTTGTGAGGATTATTATTATTAAAATTTATGATGCCACAATCATGTATTAGTTAATTAACTAGAATCAAACAATTTATATAGAAAAGAATATAGTTATTCCAAAATAAAAATATAATTGAAAAAATATTTCATCCCTAAAAATATGTGTACAATATAAATTATGATATTATGTAAAAAAAATATGATGTCATTACAATCAAGTTAATCAAGAAAGTATTATGGAAAAAAAATTATTAGTGAATAATCAATTTGTAAGAAAAAATAATTATGAACAAAAAGTCATCCCAAATAAAAATATTTTGAAAAATATGACATCCCTTAAAATATGGAAATAATTAATTTAAACAATATAATCTCGAGGGGCTGGTCCGACCAGAACCGGAGGGACTGGTGGTGGAATGAAGAAGTTAAGAAGAAGGTGGAGATTAAGAAGATGACTTATGCTAAGTTGGTGGAGAGTAAGGATGATGAGGAGAAGAGGATGAACTAGGATGTGTACAAGTTAGCTAGGAAGGAAGCTAAGCTTGCTGTTACGATAGCTAAGACAATAACTTTTAAGAGTTTGTATGCAAGTTTAGAGAAGAGAGACGGGGAGAAGAGGTTTTATAGGATGATTAAGGCTAAGGAGCGGAGGGACTGTGATCTTGACCAAGTGAAGTGCATCAAGAGGGAGGATGAAAAAGTATTAGTAGATGACGTTCACATTAAGAGAAGGTGACAATTGTATTTTCATAGACTCTTAAATGACGAAGGGGATAAGGATATTTTGTTAGGAAGTTGAAGCACTCTGAGGGTTGTTGTTATTTCAGTTTTTGTAGACGTAGAATGGTTGAGGAGGTCATTGAGGCTACTTGTAATATGCGTAGGGGTAGGGCGATGGGGCTGGACGAGATCCCGGTAGAGTTTTGAAAGTTTTTGGGCGGGGCTGGTTTGAGGTGGCTGATCGGATTTTTAATGGCATTTTCAATACTAGGAAGATGCCTGAGGCTTGGATATGGAGTATGATGATCCCCCTGTACAAGAACAAGGGTGACATTCAGAGTTGCAACAACTACAGGGGTATCAAGTTGTTGAGTCACACTATAAAAATTTGGGAGAGAGCGATCGAGCGGAGGATGAGGAGGATTGTATCTATTCCAGAGAATTAAGTTGATTTTATGTCCGGTAACTCAACAAAAAAGGCAATTCACCTTGTGCGGACACTAGTAGAGATGTATAGGGAGAGAAAATGGGACTTGCACATAGTGTTCACCGACATGGAGAAGGCATACAATAAAGTCCTTAGGGAGGTTCTTTGGAGATGCTTGGAGGTTAGAGGAGTTCCAGTGGCATACATCAGAGCAATTAAGGACATGTATGATGGAGCGAAGACTCGAGTGAGGATAGTGGGAGGGGATTCAGAGCATTTTCCTATTTTGATAGGGTTGCACCATGGATTGACTCTTAGTTCATTTTTTTTTGCCTTAGTGATTGGTTTTTTTATGCGACATATTCAAGGTGAGGTGCCTTGTTGTATGCTATTTTTGAATGATGTAGTTTTGATTTATGAGACCCAGGAGGGGTTTGATGATAAATTTGAAGTTTGGAGAAAATCCTAGAGTCTAATCAGGTTGAGTAGAACAAAGATGTATTCTTGGAATGCAGGTTTAGTGACACGACTCAGGAGGACGAGATATACTGAAGTTAGATTTGCAAGTTGTCGATAAGAGGGATAGATTTAAGTATCTTGGGTCTATGATCCAGAGGAATGGAGATATTGATGAGGATGCCACACACTGAATAGGGGTGGGGTGGATGAAATGGAGGCTTGCTTTGAATGTTATGTGCGATAAGAAAGTGCCCCCCCCAAACTTAAGGAAAAGTTCTATAAAGTGGCGGTACATTTGGCTATTATGATGTATGGAGCGGAGTGCTGGCCAATCAAGAACTCCTACATTCAGAAGTTGAAGGTAGTAGAAATGAGGATGTTGTGGCGTATGTGTGGACTTACTAGGGGTAATAAGGTAAGAAATAAGATTATTCAAGTAAAGGTGGTATTGGCCTCAATGGAGGAAAAGATGCGCGAAGTGAGGTTGAGTTTGGGCCTTTGGTGAGGAGGGGAGTAGATGCCCAGTTCAGAGGTGTGAGAGATTAGCTTTGGATGGTTTCAGGTGGGGCAAAGATAGGATGGAGAAGTACTGCAGGGAGGTGATTAGGCATAACATGGATATTAAGTTTAGCTTAGCTGATCTCCAAGCCTGAAAATTAAAGATCTAGATGCCATACCCCTGATTTTTGGTTAAAGTTTTTTTGTGCTAACATAGCTTCGCAAAACTTTAAACCGTGCAGCTGTAATGCCCCTTAAGGGGTATACTCTTGTGCAAATTCGCTTACTGCCCCCTTTAACACCCCCTTACTTTCTTGTTGTTGTTGTTGCATGAGCTTTAATCCTTCTAGTTCTCACCCGTAATGTAGGAATATATGATTTATCTATGTTTATAATTCTCCTGCATGTCGCTGGTAACTTCATGAAATGCTTGAATTCTTATACATGCATGTTGTTGATAGCTAGATTAGCTAAGTAATCTTCCATCTGATTACACTATCTGAAAAAATAATTTACTTGAACTTGTTGTCTGCTTTTTTCACAGTGAATATACTCCATTATTTCTGCAATTTGCCATGGTACTTTCCACACTCTTTGTATGATATTTCTCAAGGTTAAAGAGTCTGTTTCCAATACCATTTGTTTAAACCCCTTGACTGTACTGATCTTCAAAGCTTCATAAACTGCCCTTGACCCAGCCTCCATATTAGTCATAATTCTTACTCCCTTTGCCCGTGCATATATCAAATTACCCTTGTCATCCCTTATACAAAATCCATAAGCACCTTCTCTTGTATTTCGTTTGCTGGCTCCATCAGAGTTGCATTTTATTTTTCCATCTTCAGGAAAGTTTCAGTACACAATATGATGATATATTTTAGGCTTATATGAACCTAGTATATTTACCATGTCTACCCACTGCTTTCCCAACACTTGAATCCCTGCTATAAGCATCATCGCCATTCTTTGTATGTTTGTTTCAACCTGCTGGACCATTCCCTCAAAGGATATATTTTCTCCATGTTTCATCTTGTTTCTCCTCTTCCATATTTCCTATAATATTAAATCCAGAATTGCTCTAGAAACTTTATGAGCTTCGCTCGGTGCTTTAGAAATCTATCAATTCCTCACTGCTTGCATGAGATTTACAGCCTTAATCTTCTCACCTGCACAAATAGCAACATACATCAATAACTGTTGAGCTATGGGGGTTGTTCGAAATAAATATCCCATTGTTTCTTGCTTCACATTATCATAACACCAGCACTTTGATACTATTTTAATCCTTATCCTCATCAAATTATCATCAGTGGTTATTCGACCTTTCCTAGCTCTTCAAAAAAATAAATTAATCTTGAAAGGAATACCCTTCACCCGAATCATATCAAATATCTCATTCTTCTCCCTTCTATGCCTCATTATTTCCCAGGCACTTTTAACTGTAAAATTTCCACTTGTGTTGAACATCCTCCATGCTTTATCTTGTTCATCATCTTTCATCAAAAGGGAAATATTATCAATTATATAACCTACCATTTCCTATAAAATATTTTGTGACAACTTTTATATATTCCACTGTCCATTTGAAATAAAAGCCTTCACTTCAACTTTCACATCCAAAACCTCCCCTTCTTTCACATAATATAAAGCCGCTTGCTTCGTCTAATTGTCATACCAAAAACTACTCTCACCTGATTTTATCTACCACCATATATTGTGTTCCTCTTCTTCTCTGATTTGTATTACCTTTCTCCAAACATGTGATGTTCCAAAAACTTGATCCAACAATGGATGCCACTTTTTGCAATACTTGTTCCACATAAAATCACCCCATAATGAGTTTATTGAAGTTCTAAATACCCACCATAACTTGGCAAATAACGTATTCGCCACATTATGTAAGGATCTGAATCCAACTTCACCCTCTGATTTGGATAAGCATAAAGTTTCCCAAGATACCCAATGCTTACCTTTAACACCACTGATGTGACCTCAAAAGAATTTGGACAGAATTCTGTGAATATGATCAATCACACCCTTAGGCGGGTGTAATACCCCAAAAATCCAAACCAATATTAGTGTCTTGTTTCAAGGTCATGCACGGTACCTTTACATCCTTACTAGTCTTATGAGTTAGTTTGAGGTACATTAAGACCTCAAATAACTCCCAACTATTAGACGAATCCAAATAGTCCTCACCGATTGAAATTTTGACAAGAATGTTTTTTTAGTCAATTTTCTACGAGCAGATCTTTTGATCAACTCAGAATTTTCCATCTCAAGACCCACCAATTGATAGAAAATTGAATTAGCTTTCCAACCAATTTCGTCCAAATCCGATACTCAGGTGACAAGTTATGACACTTTTAGTGAAAGTAGTAGCTCATACGAGCAGCACCGCATAGCGGTGAACCAAAAAATAACATTCGTCCTTTTCCAGTGTGCCATCGTGATAAGCATCACATCATGTCGATGTGCCATTTCACAGTTGTCAATTTTCAGTGAGGTATCGCGATTACCACAGCGTCGTGCCAGAGTGCCAATTTGCACTCATTAATTTTCAGTGATGCAACACGATTCCACCGCGTCGCGTCAAAGTACATTTTTGTACTTGTCCATGGAATGCAGTTTCAGTCAAGTTCCAGTGGCTCACCGCGATGGCACCGCATCACGGTGAAGCCCAAAAATGGTGTTCCAGTGACAAAATTTTTTAATTATTTCAGGGACAGTTGGGTCTTTTTCCATGACCCTAATCAGTCCAAAACACGAAATTAATGCCCCAAAGGCCTACTTAGTCATTATTTTATTCAATTCCTCTCAAATAGAAAACCCTAACCTTCAAAATTCAAGATCAAATCTCAAGAATTCACCATCAATCCTCACGAATTCATCAACCCAGGTATGTTAAGTGTTCATCCGTGGGTCCTTCCACCCATGGAGTCCAAGTACCCTTTTTTAAATTTAAAGTTTTAATATTTATAAGTTATTATGATTTTAAATTGTGATTTTAACAATGAACTCCCATGAATTGAAATTTTATACCATGTTTACATGAAATTGATGTTGTTTATCAAATCCCACATGTTTTAATATTGTTATTCACTGATTTAAATCATGATTAAGTGTTATTGATGTCGAAATCATGCTATTACTCCAAGTTTCCTACTATTACCATGATTAGCTTAAACCATGAATATCAAGTGTTTCGTGAAATGCCTACAAGAATGGATTTTGATAAATGCTTTCATATTATGTCCCCAAAGTTTTAGTACTATTTTACTATTATTGCTATCGAGTCCTGAGGGTTATGAATACCCAAAAACTTAGTTGTTTACCTAGTCTCAGTATCTTCAGAATAGTTTTAGAATATGTTATGAGCATTATCAGTCCAGTCAGTCATCAAAATCAGTTAAACTTAAAACAGTTCAGCATTCCGAGTCAGCTCAGTTGGGAGTGGGATTTAGCACCGAGCGAGTGCAGGGATGACGACTTTCCCATCAAATAGACAGAGTTATTAGTAGCAGTCCCTATACTCCATAACTATATAACCAGCGTAGGATATAAGGAGTCACCCATCAGTTTAGGCTTGACTACCTCCCAGGGGTCACTCGTCAGATTAGGCTTGACTCCGCCTAGGTGTCACCCGTCAGTTTAGGCTTGACATCCTAGTTTTTTAGTAGCTTAATGAATCCACACAACCAACGTTAGTACCCGTGACACGGTACTAATACCCTTCCAACTAGGGTTACAGGTTGGACCCCGATTAGCTCAGATTGGGGCATGTCAGTTAGATGATACCTCCTACAGTCTCAGTCCAGTAACCAGTTCAGTAGTTCAGTTTCAGTTGCTTGATTGCTTGACCATAACATACAAATATCAGTGATTCAATTATCAAATTTTAGTATTTCAGTATTTATAAATTATATTCAGAACATGTTATATGCTTGGTCATGCATCCTCAGTACTTACAAATTTTATGCATCCTCAATACTTAAAGATTTTATGCATCCTCAGTATTTACAGATTTCACGTATCCTCAGTATCTACAGATTTTATGCACTCTATTCAGTACTTCATGTGTACTGATCGCATACTCTTTTTCGGCGCTATGATATATCATATCAAAGGTTCGGACGCTCAATTCTCGGATCGCGCATAGACTTCCGAGATTATCAACTGTAGCAGTGGTGAGTTCTCATATTTTAAGGACATGATTTATTTAGCTCAGATTTCTTTATCACTCTCAGTCATTTATATTCAGTCGGAGTTAGTAGGGGGTTTGTCCCATCAGCTCCTCAGTCAGTCAGTAGAGGCTTTTCAGACTAGTACAAACAGTTAGTCAATTTTTAGATTTCAGCTGTCATTGATAGATATCTTTTCAGTATCATCAGTTTTGTTTATAGATTTTATCAAATTTATTACTTAAAACCTTATGGCATTCCTCGGTTAAATTACGCGCATGATCTTTCGTTATCAATTTTACTCGTGTTCTCAACAGGTACCAGTTCACGGGTTAGCTTGTGGTCCCTCGAGACTGTAAGAACCGTATGGCGCCCAGAGTGTACTATCGGGGCGTTACAGTGGGTTCAAGGCTGACATCAAATAAATAGATAAATAGGCAAATAGGCATAGATTGTAAATAGTTTCATAATTTAAGTTAACTTGTGTACTAATTTGAAAAAGTTCATTTATAGTTATATTCTCTGCTTATTATATGGGGAATTTTTCCTTCATATGGCTATATATATCCATTCAATTACACACAAATATTGCTGCACTTTTTTTTTTTTATTTTCTTCTTCTTCTTCTTCTTCTTTTTCTTCTTCTTCTTCTTCTCCCTCTCTCTTATTGTTATTAATACTTAGCCTTATTGGTATTTATCAAGTTTTTTCATCATGAATATGTAGAAATAAGAATTTTCAATAGTTTGCTATAGGGCTGTCAAAATAAACCCGTTAAGGCTAAACCCGCCCAAATTTTTTTGGGTTGGGTACAAACTAATTTTAAACTGGGTCAGGTTTGAGCCCATTAAACCTAACCCGTTAAAAAATAATTCTCACCCATTTCAACCCTTAAACAGTTAAACACCAAGACACAAATTTGTGAACCCATAGCAAATCAACCGCCGTCGACGACACTCCACATTGCCAGAACACGTTTTTGGCAGTTGGTACTCTATTCTCGACCTCTGATTCAACGTTATTCTTGAGTCTCGATTAATCGATTCAACTAAAATCACTCTAATTACTTCTGTGAAGTCGTTGATGCTTGCTGGACGCTGGTATTGCTCTAATTTCATACAAAAGTTTGACCGAATTTTGGATCTACAAATAATTATGGATTCTCCAAATCTCAATATCTTTTGCTTAAACTTTGTGTATGTATTAAGAATTTTATTATATATTTTTTATTTATTAAATTAATTGCCGTAAATATGCATATAAATTCCAAATACTGGATTTGTATTTGTTGTACAATGACCCAGAAGAGATCAAACAAAGGTGGAATAAGCGTATCAAACAAAAGTTTTGGACAGGATTCTTTTTTCCTTCCTTATGTAAATAAGAATAGTTTGAATTTGTATAGAGTTGATGTTAGAAATTTGAATCAAAATGTAAGGAGTGGGGCTGGGATATCTTTTGAACCTGTAAAACATCAATTATAGTTGTTTAATTGATGGATTCACATTTTTTCTAGGTTTTATCATTTGTTATGGATCATAACGATGAAGCTTCTAACTTTTCAAGTTCATCAAAATAGAAAAGAAGATTCGAAACATGGAAATTTTTTGAGGAGTTGCCACAGGATGGCAATGAAGATAATAGATTACGAGCAAAATGTAAAGAATGTGGACTTATCATGTTGGCTGACCCGACTTTCGAAACTTCAAATTTAAATCGTCATCACTTGAAACACCTAAAATATGAATCTCAATCCCAACAAGGTACTCCAGTAGATCACAAATTATATCGTGAAAAGATAGCCAAGGCTATTGTTAGACATAATTATCCATTTACCTTTGTGGAGCATGAAGGGATTAGAGTCTTTTTTAAATCCTTGTGTTAAGACCCTTTCAAGAAACACGACAAAAACTGATGTTTGTAAATTGTATGAGGTTCATAAAAAGATAATTAAAGATGAACTTGCTGGTATTCCTAGTGGAATATGTTTGACATCTAATTTATGGAGTTCAATCACCACTAATGGTTATATGTGTGTCACTGCACATTATGTTGATACAAATTGGATTTTGCAAAAGAGAGTTTTGATATTTTGTCATACGCCTACTCCTCATGGTGGTACCATTCTAGTTCCAAAATTGATCAATATGCTTACAGAATGAGGAATTAAGAAGGTTTTTTCGATAACTTTAGATAATGCACGATATAATGAAGGTGTTGTGGATAGGTTGATCGAATATTTTAAGTTGTTGGATTATGTACTTATTGATGGGAAGTTTGTGCATATTCGATGTGCAAACCACATTTTAATTTGGTTGTCAACATAGGTTTGAAGACAATTGAAACTGCGGTAAGTAACATTAGGGAAATCATAAAGTATGTTAAAGGTTTTGAGGGAAGGAAAATGAAGTTTGTAGAGTGTATTAAGAACCTGGGCTTAAAATTGAATGGGAAGGTGCATTAAGAAGTGACGATGAGATGGAATTCCACATTCTTGATGCTTGATAGTTCTATTCCTTATCGTCGAGCATTTTTTGATTTGAAGGTGCTTGATACTGAATTTAAATGTTGTCCCTCCGAAGATGACTGGGTTAAAACTACTCGAATTGCTAAGTTTTTGAAGCCTTTCTATGAAGTCACTACTTTATTTTCAGGAAATTATTATCCTACTGCTAACATGTATTTTCATAAAGTTTGGAAAATTCATATGATGATAATAAAAGAGATCCTCATATTAAGGCAATGGCAGAGGAAATGGAAATTAAATTCAAAAAGTATTGGTAGGAATACTATAGTCCAATTGCTTCAATGACGGTAGTTCTTGATCCTCAGTACAAGTTAAAACTTGTAAGGTTTTTCTTTACCAAACTTGATTCAGTCACTTACAATGAAAAGGTAAAAGTTGTTGAGTGTAATATACATGCGTTATTTAGAGAGTATTTGAAAAATTCATCGGTTGATATTGATATGGTAGAAATTAGTAGTGGTAGAGATGATGTTTAAGTGGTGGATGAAATGGATGAGTATGATACTTTGGAAAGTCAATTGAAACTTAGTTCAGAAAAGACACAATTAGATTTCTACTTGGAAGAACCCGTGTTGGTTTGCAAAGGAAATGAAGATCTAGATGTACTTAAGTTTTGGAAAGATAATAGGATTAAGTATCCAAAAATCTCACTGATGGCACGAGATTTGTTAAGTATTCCTATCACCATTGTTGCATATGAGTTTACTTTTAGCATTGGAGGTTGTGTTGTTGTTAAATATCAAAGCTCAATTTTACCTGAAAATGTAGAACCAAAATTGTGTTTGCGAGATTGGATCTATAGTCATCAAGGTAAATTATTATCAAATCATATCAATTTTTTTCTTATAAGAAAACATAATGTGTCTTGGCAATTTGTCTCTAACCTTCGTGTTTTTAGCTTTTGCCTACTCTGAAGAGGAAAATGACATTGCAATAGATGTGAGTGAAGTTTCTGCTCAGAGATTTAATTAGCTTGGTGAATGTGTGCAGGTATATGCTTAATAGTTAATTCTTTCTTCCTGTGACCCTGTTTTGCTTCTCTTGTTGTGTCTATGAGAATCTGCCATAGTGCCATGTATTTATAACTGGTTGCAATAGGTGCGAGATATAAAGTTGTATATAGTGAAACCTGGATAGGTGATGTTAGAATGAGACTCAACTGTGTGAAGAGAGTTTCCAGTAAAGATCACAGGCAATGGCTCCCAGTGTACTGGTTTGTGCACAGTACTGACAGATAGTGACAAACTTGTTTGATAGCGATGCACTGACAGGAAAATTGCACGACGACAAAGCTTCTTTCTGATACAAATATTGCTGGTAGCTGCAGAACAACTAACAAATTATAATAGTTATGCCAAGTCCCTCTCCGCTCACTGATAGTTATGTTGAATTTCAAGGAACGTTTGCTCAGATTGAGGTGGAACATTTGCCTTAAAATAGTTCTGATCATGCCCCCTTCTCTTATCTTGTCAAACTAGTGCTACCAGCTTCAGCTGGCCTTTTTAGTTTCTGGACCTCTCATGATTCTTTTGAGAAAGTGGCGAGGTTGAATTGTGATCCTGTATTTTCTTCTAACCCATTCCTACATTTTAAGAGAAAGATTGGAAAGGTTAAAAAGGCCTTAAATTTATGGAGTCAAAAAGACATATGGAGACATTTTTCAACAACTGATTATTAAGGAAGAGATTGCAAGAATCAAGGAAAAACTATTTGATAAAGACCTTTCTTATGAAAACAAAATGGTGATGCAAAAGGCCAAGGCTGAGTACAGTAAATATTTAGTATTAGAGGAATCATATTGGCAACAGAAAGTAGGTTATAAATGGTTTGAAAATGGAGACAAGAACTCAAGATTTTTTCGTAGTGTTGTGAAAGAGCGAAGACAAAGGGTGAAAGTGAACAAAATTCAGAATACTCAAGGTGATTGGCCAGAAGATCAAAGAAGCGACTGCAGATGAAACAATTTCCTTTTACCAGGCCCAATTCATACAGGAATGGGATTCTATTTAATTCTCTTTACTTTTTCGTATTCCTAGTCAAACAGAGCATATACACTAGCAGAGACTGAATTTCGAACATATAACAAGATAGAAAAGATAAATTCAAAGACATCTATGATATGTGAAAAACCAATGACCACTACCAAAGTCCACAGTTATATCCACAAAGCCTCTAACCAACCAAATATCAATAAGAGTCAGGACATGCCCTCGACAATAGCCAAAACTAAGTCCAAAGGAAAGAGTCAATAACATAAAGAAACCCAAAATATGAAATAAGGTCTTCCGAAATATGAAAGCCCACCACTTCAATCTGATTCACGAGTTATCCTATGATCACTTAGTCACTGTGCAGGAAAAGTAGAAGTATTTTTGGTGCCTGCATCACACGGGGATATAGTATTCGGAGATGGTTAGCGCGTTGAGAGCTAGCATGTAACTCGGGGATAATGGATAAAATAATGCCATGATCGATAATCCAAAATCAATCCAAAATCCAAATGCACAACATTGCTTAGCATGAAATTTTAAAACCTTAACCTCGATTTTGTAGTATAACCGTCATAATAACGCACCCACAGGCTATATGGGCCCAGCTCTCCCCCAGCTGGAGGGGCCCAGTGCGTGTAGCCTCATGAACCAGAGGATAATTATACATGCATATGCCTTATGGGGGACTCAAACCTCCCAACATATATTAAGGTGACTTAAGCACCGAATCATTTAACATGGGAGACTTGAACCTCTCAATCATATAATAAAGGGTACTCGAACCACCCGGTCATTTATACCCCCGCGTCGGTAATTTTCAGTATTGGTCCTTCGGGACCCCCACTTTCATGTCCCGGCTACACAATCCTCTTTTAAGCCCAATTAAAAACATTTAGCACACATTTCCATTAATTGAATCAATTACACATTAAGGAATCTAATTGGTATCATCATACCAACCCCATTTGCAAGTTCATTATCATGCCATATCCATCATCCATCACATAGGAAAATTCATGACCCCTTAGGTTCAATTATCCATTCATGCGGGGAATTCTTGTACCCCAAAGTTCAATAAAATCAATCCATAGTTCATTAACCTTTTATGCCAATGCATGAGTATAAGTGAACAAGTCAAACCATGTGATAAAACTATATTCATTTTTAATTTCACAATTTAGGTTGAGGGAACACAATTATTCAAGACCAATTTCAAGTCCAAAATATCAATTTGAAGGGAAATGCCTCGACCCCCTTTCCAATTCCCACACCCATGCATTTAAATAGTTCAAATTCATGAAGATATAGTATAAACAATCAATTCAAAACCATGGGAATCCTATTCATGCAATAACCATTCCAAACACCTCAACCCACATTCAAAATACACAATAAGACCACATGGATAATAATTTAAATACTTGCTTTTACATTAAATCAATTTAGGGAAGAGATACATGCCTTAGACACACAAGAATTTGGAAACAATTTGGAACTTGGAACCTGAAAGATGAATGTACAGTGAAACCCTTACGATTTTCTTGGGATTTGTGTTTGAGAGTGAAATAATAACTTTATGTTCCTTGAAAACTGATGAAAATAAGCCCATATAATGTTTAAAGGTCGTAGATAGGTGAAAATAACTCATTACCCCTCATCCTAAGGGAAATAAAATAAGACAACACAACTTTTACATAGCAGTATGGTACAACCTTATCGTAGAGGCTAACCTCCATGCCACGCTGCTTATAGCGGAGATTATTCTTCGTGACACAGTGTTATTGCGGAGGCACATTGCCTACATGTCATGTTTAAATCGCAGAGGCTAGCCTCCATGGTACACTAAAAACGCAGAGGTTCACTGCCTTAAAATTCCAAAATGACCTTGAACCTCTGTCGAAAATTCTAAAATTTACCCGGATTACCCTTTTAACACCCCTAAGAACATCTCAGGTTGAAAATTGATGTTTCAAGCATGGAAAGGTCAAAAATAAAATGGATAAAATTTAAGGGTGTTACATTACCCCTTCCTTATGTCACGACCTGAACCAAGGCCTGACCGTGATGGGTATCTCAAGTCCAACATGGACCATAGACCACGCCCTTTTGCCTAGTCAAACGGAAAAACAATTTAAGTATAACAACGGAATTTCAAACATATCATAACAGGCACCCACGGGCTATATGGGATCAGCTCCCCTTACTGAAAGGGCCCTAGTGCGTGTTAACCGCATGAACCAGAGGTATCAAGGAAGACTATGGAATGCCCTAACTCAACGTCAATCCAGTAGACAAATATACATAAAGTGTGACACATGCACACGGTCATCAAGACCAACCCTTACACCGGAAAACGTGAGTTTCCAATACAAGTCATTTAAGACCCATACCTTCATGCCTTTGCTACATAACCCCCACTAAGCTTAATTTAAAATAAGTTTCACATATCCATTCATTAACCACATAATTATACATTAAAGTACAACACGGGTATTGTTATACCATTCACGTGCAAGCTTATAAATATGCCATTACAATTCTATTAACATGGGGGAGTGCCTCAACTCCCTTTAGTTTATTAAATCAAGTTGGAGGAATGCCTCGACCTTCTTTATCTTATCAAATCAACTCAGGAGAATGCCTCGGCCCCTGAGGTTTTAATTTCAGTCAAAACACGGCCAATAAGGCCTTCAAAATCCATGTTCATTATTTATCCATTTATGCAATGTAATAGTATAGGTGAGAAAATAAAACCAAGTGACAAATCATATTTCAAAACCAATTTCACAAATGGGATGATGGAACACAATTTCTAAACCAGTTTCAATACCAAAATCGTCAAATTGGGGGAATATCTCACTCCCCATTCCGATTCCCACACCTAAGCACCTCATTAGTTTAAAACATGAAATCAAAGCACGGACAATTGTATTTAAACAATGGAAAATCAATTCAAGATGCATTCATTCTAAAACCCTCAACCCCATATTCACAAACCATAATTTAATCACATGGGTACAATTATAAACACATGCTTTTGATAAAATAATAGTGGGGGAAGAGTAACATGCCTTAGACACACATAGATTGGTGAGCAATTGGAAGCTTGGAACCCAAAAGATGAACGTACGATAAAATCCTTATGTTTGCTTGAGGTTTTGAGTTTGAGAGTATAACTGGGGAGTATGATCACTTAAAACAGACAAAATAGTTTATATTATGTTTAAGGGTCGTACATAGGTAAAAAGACCCCAATACCCCTCATCCCAAGTAAACAAAATAAAAACTGCATTGATTTTACATAGCGGCATGACGCGTACCTTATCACGGAGGCTAACTTCTATGCCACGCTGCCTATCACAGAGGCTAACCTCTATGAAACACTGGCTATCACGGAGTGTAGCCTCCATGACATGGGGATGTCATGGAGGTTCACTGTCTTCGGGGTCCAAAATCACCCTGAACCCCCTCCAAAAATTCTGAAACTCTTCTTGGACACCCCTTTAACATACCTAAACACAATTTAAGTTAAAAATCAATGTTTTGAACTAGGGAAGGCTAAAAATAAAATGCTAAAAATTTTGAGGGTGTTACATTATTCCCCCCTTAGGATCATTCATCCCCGAATGATGAGCTAGGACACTTTTCGCATGAGAATAGCAATATTACACTAGATTAAGTGATAAACTCGAAAAGTAACAAGAAAAAATCAAAACTCATACCTTAAGCACTATTATTTGAAATGGGGAATAAGAACGGGTACTTGGAATCTATATCCTCTTCGACTTCCCAAGTAGCTTCCTCAAACTTTTAGTTTCTTCATAGAACCTTCACAAAAGCCATATCCTTACTCCTCAATCATCAAACTTGCCTATGTAAGATCTTAAACTAGACCTCCTCATATGACAAGGAGTCCGAGACGCCCATACTTTCCAAAGGAACAATCAAGGAAGGATTGCCTACACACTTCTTCAATATCGAAACATGGAAGAACAGATGAATAGAACACATACTAGAAGGAAAATCCAATTCAGAGGCCATACTACCCACTCTCTTCGAAACCAAATACAGACCCATATAATGGGCGCTGAGGTTTCCCTTCTTTCTAAATTACATTACTCCCTTCATGGGAGATACATTCAAGAATACCCAATCACCAACATCAAATTCAAACTCCATTCGCATCACATCCGCATAGGACTTTTGCCAAATTTGGGCAGTCTTAGGACTATACTAAATCACCTTTACCTTCTCCATAGATTGATGAACCATGTTCGAACCAAATAATCCAACCTCACTAACCTCGAACCACCTAGTATGAGATCTACACCTCCTACCATACAAAGCCTAAAATGGAGCCATGCTAATACTAGAGTGATAGATGATGTTATAAGAGAATTCGATGAGAGGCAAATGATCAACCCAATTACCATCAAAGTCTATCACACAAGCTCGAAGCATATTGTCCAATGTCTGAATGGTCCTTTTCGCTTGTACATCCATTTAAGGGTGGATAACAGTACTAAGGTTTACCTTAGTGTCCAAAACTCTCTAAATGAATGCTAAAAATATGATGAGAATTGAGTACCATTATCAGAATTGAAAGAAATTAGAGCACCATGCAACTTCACGATCTTCTGAATGAAAAGCTTAGCATAATTATAATCTGAATAATTAGTCCTCATAGGAAAAAAGTGAGCAAACTTAGTCATACTATCCACGATGACCCAAATCGAATCAAATTGACTGCGAGACCATGGTAGATCAGTAACAAAAAATTCATATTAATCACTTTCTATTTCCACATGGGAAACTCAATCTCTTGCCATAACCCACTGGGCCTCGAGTGCTCCACATTCACTAGTTGATATACCATACACTTAGCCATAAAATTGGCCACATCTCGCTTCATATTACCCCACCAATAAATCTTCTTTAAGTCATGATACATATTCATCAAACCCAAATGAACTATATACCACGACTCATGAGCCTCAACCAAAATTCTTCCTCGCAACCCATCCACATCGGGAACACACAACCTTCCTTGGTACCTCAAGATACCATCATCACCAATCTCAAAAGCCATAACTTTCTGTTGGCCCATATCATCCTTGATCAGTATCAAGACAAGATCCAAAACCTGTTTCTCCTTTACCTTAGCACCAAGAGACGACTTTACCACCCTTTGGACAAACACACCACCATCTTTGGAATCCAAAAGATGAACTCCAAAGTTATCTAAATAGTGAATGTCCTTCACCAATCGACGCTTCTCTATATCCACATGAGATAGACTCCCCATAAATAACCTATTAAGAGAATTAATAACCACGTTATCTATACCTGGGTGATAATGAAGACTCATATCATAGTCCTTAAGACATTTAAGCCATCTCCTTTGCCTGAGATTCAACTTCTTATGAGTAACATATATTGCAAACTCTTATGGTCGCAGAAGATGTCAACATGAACCCCGTACAAATAGTGGCGCCAGATCTTCAAAGCAAATACCATAGCCAACAACTCCAAATCATGTGTCAGATAATTCTTCTCATGAACTTTTAACTGCCTGGAAGCATAGGCCTTCACCTTACCATGTTGCATCAACATACAATCGAGTTCCACATAGAACGCATCATAGTAAACCACGAATTTATTAGAACCCTCGGGCAGGGTTAAGATAAAAACTGAAGTTAATTTATCTTTCAACTTTTCAAAACTACCCTCACAAGCATCCGACCAAAAGAACTTTACCTTTTTCTAAGTCAACCTAGTCAATGGGGCAGCAATGGAAGCAAAAATTTTTGTAAACCTCCTATAGTACTCAGATAAACCCAAGAAGCTCTAAATATCGGCTGGATTCGTAGGTCTAGGCCATTTCTTAACCACCATAACTTTTTGTGGATCCATTATGATCCCCTCGCTAGAAACAACATGACCCAGAAAGATAACATCATTCAACCAAAACTCACACTTTGAGAACCTAGCATACAACTGCTGATCCTTGAGAGTCTGCAATACTATACGGAGGTGCTCAACATGATACACCTCACTCTTGGAATACACCCAAATATCATCAATAAAAATAATTACTCCCTCTGTTAAAAAAAATAACCTACTTTTCTTTTAGTCCGTTTAAAAAAGAATGATCCCTTTTTTTTGCAATACTTTAATTTCAACTTTTCACATGACATGTTTAGCACCACAAGATTAAAGGGCATTTTGGTACATTTGACACAACTTTAATTTAAGGCCACAAGATTCAAAAGTCTTTTTTATTTTTTTAAACTTTGTGCCAAGTCAAAGTAGGTCATTCTTTTTAAAATGGAGGGAGTACGAATAAATCCAAAAACTGACGAAAGGCCCGGTTCATATGACCCATAAATGCCGTCGGGGCATTAGTAAATCCAAAAGACATCACTAAGAACTCATAATGGCTATATCGAGTATAGAAGCAGTCTTAGGGATATCCTCCTTCCTAATCTTCAACTGAAGATAACTCGACTGAAGATTAATCTTAGAGAAATACTTAGCTCCCTAAAGCTGGTCAAATAGATAATTAATCCTCGGAAGGGGGTACTTATTCTTTACAGTCACCTTATTCAGTTGGCGATAATCAATACACATTCGAAGGGCCCATTTTTTTTACGCACAAAGAGCACAGGAGCACCCCATGGGAAAATACTAGGGAAAATAAAAGCCTTATCAAGAAGGTCTTTCAATTGCTCCTTAATTTCATTTAACTCAGCTGGGGCCATTCTATAAGGAGGGATAGAGATAGGACGAGTGTCTGGGAGAAGATCGATCCCAAACTTAATTTTTCTATTAGAAGAGACACTAGGAAGATCATCAGGGAAAACCATAAGAAATTGATCAACCACAAAAATGGTTTGTAACAATGGACCCTCTGTGTAAAAATCTATAACTCGGACCAAATGATAAAGACACCCCTTGGAAATTAACTTCCGTGCTCTAAGATAAGATATGAACCTTTCCCTAGTACTTCCTTCCCACTTAATAATTGACTCATTAGGAAATTTGAAAAAATGACATTACGGGTATGGCAGTCTAAAGAGGCATAGCATAAATACAACCAATCTATCCCCAAGATGACATCAAAATCTAGCATGTCCAATTCAATCAAATCCACCAAAGTCTCCCTACCACAAATAGATACCACACACCCCCTATAGAATTTTCTAGCCACAATAGAGTCGCCCACTGGTGTAGACACAGAAAAAGAATCAGGAATACACTCAGGATTAAAACCAAAATGAATAGCCATATAAGAGGTCACATAGAAAGGGTAAACCCAAGATCAAGTAGACAATATACATCTTGAGAGAAGAGTTTTAGCATGCTAGTAACAATATTAGAAGAAGTCTTAGAACTCTGACGGGTGGCAAGAGAATACAGGCAATTTTGACTAGCCCCGGAGATAGAAGTAGCTCCCTTTGGTGTAGCAGTCAAAGAAACAACAACTAGGACCTTATTAGCCTCAGTAGCAACGTCACATAAAGGACAATTCCTATTAATATAGCTAGGCTGGCCACATCTAAAATACTTATTACTCCTCTCATTAAAAAACCCATGGTGCAACTAGCCACATAATCTACAAAAAATATGGGATGGAGATGACTGGGCCCCAATGGCATGAGATTGGCTACCTTGTACCTTAAACCTATTGTTGTTATAAAAGTGGTGATCATAGAAGACTTAGGATAAGGAGACTGGTCATCGAATAAGAACTCGAATTGCCCCAGTTCTTCTTAAACTATTTTCCACTATCTATACCACTTTGTTGCTGACCTCCACTCTAATTTGATTACTAAAACTTCTTACCCTGCCTTTCCCCCCATCTCTACTTGCTTCTTTTTTTCCTCTTCAACTTGCTGCATATACACCACAAGTCTATAGATGTCCATGTCCTTGTTTAACAAGGCGACCTTGCTCTCTAAAATCAAATTATAGGACAACCTTAAAGTAAACTTTCTTATTCTAGCCCTTATGATAGACACTAACTCCGAAGCATAATGGGGCATTTGATGAAAATTCTAGGCATACTTCTTCATAGTAATTTTTCCTTGCTTTAAATTCACGAAATTCTCAGATTTTGCCTCCATCAACTCTTGAGGAAAAAAGCAATCCAAAAAGGTGCTAGAAAAGTCATCCCATAATGCCACTTCCGCGTTATCATCCCTAGACTGATCCCATTCTTCATACCATTGAGACACTGCATCCTTCAACTAATAAGCAGCAAAATCCACACCCTCTATATCTGTAGCATGCATCACTTAAAATATCTTCTCTATCTTATCTATGAAACCTTGAGGATCCTCCTCAACCTTAGTGAAGTAAAAATCAAAGGATTTAACCTCCTAAAAAATCTTGTGGCCTAAAAAAAACTCACAGTAGCACTAGCATGAACCAGCTGATATGACTAAGATGTCACCAACCGAGTCAACAGAAGAATAGAGCGGCAGAACTCAACATTAGTAATATCTCTGGGAGGTGACTGAGAAGGAGTATCATAAGAGGGAGAAGGATAAATGCGGACTAGTAAAACTCCATGAGGGCAATCAGAAGTAGCGACCCTAGATTGGATCTGAACCCCATGAGTATAAAAAGTACCATCCATGTTATTCTCACGCGGGACAGAGGAGTTTCCATGAGCATCAGATCTTCTGGGTGGTATGACCTGAAAAACAAATAAATAGGCATTAAAAAGGACTTCAACACCCTAGACTCTAGCCAAAAGTAGATCATAGGAAAGGGAGACATTCCTTAATGCCTCGTATCCTCTCTCTTATAAGTGTGTTATGCTACACATTCATAAAAGAGGCTCTACTTGACACGACTTTGGGGACACCCAATGACATCCAACCTAGGCTCTGATACCAATATATATCAAGGTGACTTAAGCACCAAATCATGTAACATGGGGGAATTAAACCTTTCAATCTTATAATAAGGGGGACTCAAACCTCCTAATCATTTAGACCCTCACGCTGGAAATTGTAGTTTCCAGTATTGGTCCCTCGAGACCTCTACTTTCATTGCCCGACTACACAACCCTATTTTAATCCTAATTAAAAATATTTAAAACACATTCCTATTAATTAAGCTAAATATCCATTAAGGCATTCCATTGGTATCGTCATACCAACTTCACTTACAAGTTCATTATCATTCTGTATCCATCATCCATCATACGAGGAAATTTATAACCCCTTAGGTTTAATTATCCATTCATGCAGGGAATCCATGTATCTCAAAGTTCAATAAAATCAACCCATGGTTCATTAGCCTTTTATGCCAAGCATGAGTATAAGTGAACAAGTCAAACCATGTGACAAAACCATATTCATTATCAATTTCATAATTTAGGTTGAGGGAACACAATTATCCAAGACCAATTTCAAGTCCAAAACATCAATTTGGGAGTAGTACCTCGACCCCCTTTTCAATTCCCACACCCATGCATTTAAATAGTTCAAATTCATGAAATATAGTATAAACAATCAATTCAAAACCATGGTAATCCAATTCATGCAATAACTATTCTAAATACCTCAACCCACATCCAAAATCCACAATTAAGCCACATGGATAACAATTTAAATACATGCATTTACATAAAATCAATTTAGGGAAGAGATACATGTCTTAGATACACAAGAATTTGGAAGCAATTTGGAACTTGGAACCCGAAAGATGAATGTTCAGTGAAACCCTTAAGCTTTTCTTGGGTTTTGTATTTGAAAGTAAAATAATAGTTTTTCGTTCTTTGAAAATTTATGGAAATAGGCTCATATAGTGTTTAAAGGTCATACATAGGTGAAAATACCTTATTACCCCTCATCCTAAGGGAAATTAAATAAGACACCATGATTTTTACATAGCAGCATGGCATGGCCTTATTGCTAAGGCTAACCTCCGTGCAACGTTGCTTATCACAGAGATTATCCTTCATGACATGGAGTTATCATGGAGGCACACTGCCTCCATACCACATCAAAATAACAGAGGCTAACCTCCTTGGTATGGCAAAAATGCAAAGGCTCACTGCCTTAGAATTCTAAAATGACCCTGAATTCTTCCAAAAATTTTGAAACTCACCTAAATTGTCCCTTTAACATCCCTAAGAATATCTCAAGTCAAAAAGTGATGTTTTGAACATGGGAAGGTCAAAAATAAATATGAAAAGGTAAAAAATAAAATCAACAAATTTTAAGGGTATTATAAGGAAGTCATTGATTCCATACAAACTTCATAAGAAGCAAATACAAAATGCATTATTAAGGGATAAATTAACAACTAGATGACCTAGTAGAAAGGTTCGAACTTGATGTCAGTTTCAAAATGGTTTAATGGCTACTACCTCTTATGCACTGGTAAAAATGTAACACATATAGGGCTTTTAGGGGTGATCCTGGTCCTAGTTCAGCTGCATTTTGCATTAAAAACATAGAGGATGAATTTATTTTTGCTAAAGGGTAAAATTTTTTAGATGCTTCTAATCTAATAACTGAAGCTAGGGATATTATAGAGGGTCGTACTTATTGTAGAGACAATAATATCATCAATTTTACTGTGGAATCAGATGTATGAAACTAGTGCATATTCTACAAAAAGAGTGGGAGATGCCATGGGGTATGCTATTGAGGTGAACTGTATACATGTATAAGAAACTAATTGTTAGTAAAAGTACAACACTCTCTTCGGGAGGGAAATAGTCTTGCTGACTTATTTGTTAATCTTGTTTTTTTTTTTTTTTATAGGTGATTTTGAAATAAATCAAGTTCAAGATATTTCTAGATCAGGCAAAAGTATTTTAAATCTAGACAAAGTTGGAACCTCTAATATAAGGAGAATCATTGTTCATACAAGTTGACAGTGCATCAGTTGAATACCATCTGTGACCAAACCTTTCCTAGTAAAGTACTAAAAATAGTATATTCTATAGAGATAGCGACTTTTCTGAAGTAATTTCATGAGGTTTTTTTCATCCGCACCCATGAAAAATTTTGAGTGTACAATGATAGCAAGCCAACAAAAGCAAGAATCTAAGCAGTTTCACTATTTTATAGTCAGAGCTAGAAGCATATTGAATCTATCACAAGTTTTTTAACATTATTTATCTTTCTTCTATTAGCTTCAATTCATATGGTGGTATTAACTTCAATAGAGGTTCAATCCATCAATTTGGAGTTCATAGAGGGAGAAGATGATGATAATTAAATATTTTAAAAAAGGATAGTTATTTGAGATATGGATGGATCATTATCAAGCAAGGGATTATTTATTCAATGTGGAGTAGATCTAAGATACACCAGTGAAGCATCAATGATTCTTTACACAAATATGTGTGAAGAGAATAAATCTATTCTTGAAGCTCAACAATAAGATTTCATGGATGAGGTAAACACCGTCATCAAAATAGAGCTAAAATAATAAGGCGAGGATACAAATCAAGGCATCAACATTCAGAGAAGCATCAGAGATAAATAAAAAGCATAGTCTCTAAGTTGAGTAATCGACAGAATAGCTAGAGGCTCGAGGAGATTGGCTTTGCTGATTTTATTTCCTAATTATTTAGCTTTCACTTTCCCTTTTGATTTTATTAGGATTTTAGCTTCTTTTATGTTATATTTTCTTATTTTTGGGTTGGGTCAATTTTGGGCCCGGCCCACGTAAATAACTCTTTATTTTTTATTCACTAGATAGATTTTAGCCTGATTTTGATTTATAAAGAATAATAAAAACACATAATATAGGAAGAAAAATAAGGTTGCTTTTTGTCATGCTCCTTTTTTAGTTATAGGCCAGGCGGTAGCATTGTTGAACTTTCGTAAAAGTGAGGAAGATGACTTCAGTCTCTTATTTTGAAAAAAAAAGTGGCTGTCAAATATGCATGGTAAGATTGCGTACAATACACCCTTATAGTGGGGCCCCTCCTCGAGACCTGTGCATAACGGGGGGTTTAGTGCATCAAGCTGTCCTTTTTCATAATGATGGTCATATATGAGATAGGTTGAAGTTATATTTAAAAATAGTGAACTTGGCGATCCAAGGAACAGAAATTATGGCTTGGTCTCTGAGAAATTAAGAAGATCATGAACCGCTTCTTCGAAGGATAGTAAAAGTTGATGAATTGTCATTTTTATTGTTAACTACATACATGAAAAACTAGTAAAGTGGTTACCTAGGTACCAGATACTAGAGAGAAGAAAGGGCATAGTAATCGATGAAATACTTCAAAAGTGTTAATCAACACTGAAGAAACTAGTTGGTATGCATGAAATACCGATGTATTCATTACTAATGATATTTTATTTTAATGAGTTTGAATATTTATAAACTTATACATTTTGAACAATTAGTTTTAGTTTTCATTTAACAAAAAAATTAAAAACCAATTTTATTTTGGATCAATTTTTGATACACTAAATAATGAATCTAACAAACTAGACCAACTAACATCAATCCTAATTGTATATATATCCCCGAATAAATAAAGAGTTTAGGTGTAATGACCCTTTCTATCATTACAGATAAGTCTAGTATATCAAAATTCAATTCAAGGTTTTCTCTAAATTGGGAGTCATCTTTGGTCAATCCCGCCATAAGGAGCATATTCTACTGTAAAGAGGCCATTATAATAGGATATACATTGATTAATGCAGAAAATATCCCAAGAATATTATTTTTATTCCACTCTCATATTGGACATAGCTGTAAAGAGGATCCATTCAAACTCAAGGGTGAGGTACATCTTTTGGGTTTTCAAGAGTTCTTCACTTTGTTCCTGTCTTGTTTTTTCGAAATTGGGTGTTTTTTTTTTGGGTTGAACCTAATTCATTGACATTTGTAGTATTTTAGTACAATGACTTAGATTCTTGGGGTATTTAAACATTCATTATTTCTGCATTAGTATTTCTATTACAATACTTGAGATTTTGGTTTAATTAATGGAAAACAGTAGATTGCCTTATTTTGGCTAAGTATTAGGTTTGATGGATTTTGGGTTAGATGGTTCACCTACTGAAGGATTAGTATGGGTGTCACTCATGAGAGTTTGGATTATGACAAAGTTGGTATCGGAGCCCTAGATTTGTTGATGTTGTTGTACCAAAATGGGTTTAGTAGAGTCCTGCCAAATGGTACAGAGATATTTGTACTTTTATTCTAGAGGCTATAAAACTTTAGAAAACTATCATTTTTTTCTTATTTTATTCTATAACTTATTCTAATTGTTATCTCGACATCTAAGCCAGTATCTAATCCTTTTAATTTTTTTGTCCTCAAATGGCCAACACTAGAGCTAATAAAGCCTAAGTAGTAGCCCCCAAGCCAGCAGCTCCAACTGTAAGACCAACTATTCTGGGATGACAAAGGGGTAGGGGAAAGAAAAGAGAGAGAGAGTGTGCAACACCTATTTAAGGTGGAACTCATGCAGTAGATAGATGAGGACTCACTGCTAAATCTGCTATTGTTGGATGAATCTGACTAAGCACGGTCAGGAACTTGAGTGTCCAAACCTATGATATGAACATCATAGCGTAAGAAATAGGTATGCGATCAATACATGAGAATGTACTGGTATGCTAAATGAGGTAAGGCTGAATGCATGGGTTTATCTGCATAAATAATAACTAAGTGAATGATATGAAAGATTTGGATTAACATACATGGAGGATCTGTAACTACTGAACATATTGTGCATACTGTAATTGAGTATACTAAAAAATCTGATAGCTGATAACTGAATATACTGATAATTTGAGATCACTGATAATCTCAAT
Source organism: Capsicum annuum (assembly GCF_002878395.1). NCBI lineage: Eukaryota > Viridiplantae > Streptophyta > Magnoliopsida > Solanales > Solanaceae > Capsicum > Capsicum annuum. The sequence continues at coordinate 194,534,877 of NC_061119.1, read as the reverse complement.
TGCTGATAATTAAGTGACTGTATCTAACAATCCTAATTCTGTAGAACTGAACTGAGTTCTATTCTGAACAATAATACTAAAATTGAAACTATGGGAGGCAATCATCTAACCAACATTCCCTAAATGAGAGAAGATAGCTGAGCTGGGGTCCAATCTATAACCCTAATTAGAAGGGTATAAGTACCGTGCCACGGGTAAAGACAAGCTGAAGAGTAATCCTTTACTGGAAGGTTCCCTAAACAAGAATGGTGGTACCCTCTACTGGCAGGTCTCTCCTCATCAACCCTTCACTAATAGGGTTGATGTCTTAACCTACGCTGGCTACTTAGTTCTGGAATGCAAGGATTACTTCTAACGATCACACCTTCTGTTGGTAGGTAAGTCCCCATCCTTGGGTTCACTCGGTGCTAAATCCTACTCCCAACTAAAACACACTGAACTGTTATACTGGACTGAATTCACTGAGTTTCCTGAGTGCTATAACTGAATGAATTTTATATCTAACTGAGAGTACCATTGACCATGAAAAGACTGACACTATTTTGTAACTGACACTGGCTCTAAATAAATAGATAAATTTTTGGGAATTAAATACCCCCAGGACTCATAGCATAAAAAGTAAAGCAAAACATCATCTTGAATAACATAACAATGTTCACTTGATCATAATTCATTCATAGAGACATTTCATCAAACACTTGTAATGCATTAACTTGTACATGAATGAGAAATACATGTTAGCATGCTATAATAACATTATTTCATTCTCATAGACAATTTATCAAATACATAAGGAGCATACTTGGTTCATTAAATCATAAACACTTAGGGTTAACATGGTTACAACAATCAACTTGCAAATTGAAGGGTTTATCATGAATATCATGTAATTCAACACATACTAGAATCAATTCTTGGAACTTGTAATCTAAATCATGGATTAAAACTCAAACAACATCATGAATATAAATTCAATCTAATTCAAACATAGAATTCATAAAAATCCAAACTTGTATTTTGAAAAGGGATTCTTGGACTCCATGAAAGGTAAGAATCCATGGATGAACATCTAACATACATAAATTTGATGAGTTATTGGAGAAATTCTTGGGATTGACCTTGATTTCTTGAGAGCTAGGATTTGTTTTCTTGAGAGAGAACTACCTTTTGATTTTGGAGAAAAGTGAATAATTAAGGGTTTTACATGTTTTTAGGGCTTAAATCCCATATCTAAGAGGAATAAAATCATGGAAAAGACTGTTTTAACCCTGGGCACAACATTAATTTTTTGTGAAATTTTTTTGATTTGGACCCCTGGCGCGACGCGCTACTATCTTACCAAGCCACTGGAAAATGACGACTGAGAAATTTCTTTGTGGCACAATGTGGTGGTATCGCGTTGCCACTTTGTTTGTGAACTGAAAATGCACCTCGACGTGGTGGAATCGCGTTGGTACACTGGAAATTAACAATTGTGAATTGAGTCTACGACGCAATGTGCCAATATCACAGAGAATAATGAAAATTGATAATTGTTATTTTAACATACTTCGCGATGTGCTACTGGCCTGAATGACGACGTTTAATGACTGAAACTTAAAATCGCCATAACTTCTTACTCGATTATCGAATCTAGGCAGATTTTATATCGTTGGAAAGATAATTGAATTCCTACACAATGGCAGGCTCTAATTTGAAAATTACCAAGTATTTCAAAATTTTTATTTAGGATAACCCATGTACTGAGGGTTAATCTAGGCTAAGGAAATACGGGGTATTACAGTATATTCCCCTTGGGAACATTCATCCTCGAATGTGGCTAGTTTAGTTGAGAGAATACTGTCAGACTGAATTTTACATACTGAACTAGACATGTACAACTGAAGAATGATTACGTGACTGGTCTAATAGACTGAACTTATATTCTGAACATGCATATCTGATGCACACATGGCTGAAGATACTGATAAGCCGAGTTTACATATTGAACATGCATGTTTGATGCATGAGTACATATATGAATGGATTAATAAATACGTGACTGAATATGCTTGAATGGGAACATGAGGATATGACTAAGTCTGAATCATGATACATGAACTGAATATCATGAACTGAACTGAACCCTTGAGTACATAGCTTACGGCTGAGATTGGAACTAAAGGGTAGCTATGAGGACCCATTACTCTAACTGGATTCACTATATGAAGAGAAAATGAAATTTTTAGATCATGATAGTTCGTGGATTATAGTGCATCTCCCCATTGGGATGCTATGTCCCTCGAGAATGTTGACTTGGCTGAGATACTAAGGAAAAGTATGAGATGATGCATGGGGTACCCATGAACTAAATCATGATTGAATATCTGAGATCTAAAACTGTGGCATAAATATGTAAATGGGAGATCTATAACATACCAAAGACCATATTAGTAGAACTTTCCTGATCTTGTCTGGACTGAAGTATGTAAAACCTATTTAAGAGTTGCCCACTGGTGGCACTGGAAGCGACAACTTGTTGATTTGGGCAACCTGATTGAGCTAAAGGACGACTATACTGACTCTGAGAACCTGACCGAGCAAAATCTCTGACTCTGTGGCCTGGCTTGCCACACCTGAAACAAACATCACTGCCAACTCTACACATACCCTTATGATTCTTACCACACTCTCCACAAAATAGATTAGTACAATCATTTCTTATGCTATCCTGGGTCATCTGTAAACTAGCTGAGGATGGAGCTGGGACTAAGAACTTTGGATGAGACTAGGAATGGTTACCGCTATCTGACTTAGGCTGACTAAAATTAAAGCTACCTGTTATATCTCTCTTATTATCTTTCTCCTTCTTCTTAAGCTTCTGCTCCTTAATCTGTTGAGCATGGACCATAAGCCTAGATATGTCCATCTCTTTAATCAGAATTATGGTTCTGCACTCCTTAACCACACTATCTGACACCCCAGATACAAACTTGCTCATTCTGGACCTATTTTCTGCTACTACATGGGTAGCATACCTGGCTAAATGAGTAAACGAGAATACTCTTTTATGCTAATACTACCTTGTCTGAGATTGATGAACTCTAACACTTTGTCTTCTCTCAGCTCTAAGGGAAAGAATCTATCTAAAAAGGTAGTAGCAAACTTTTCCCACTCTATGGGCTCTATATCTATACCCCTATCTACCTTTCATTACTTAAACCACGTACGAGCTACATCTTGTAGCTGATAGGCGGCTAACTTGACACTCTCACTGGAAGTCACTCCTATGATATTTGTTATTTCTGAACCTGATCAAGGAACTCCTATGGGTCATCTTTTGACTTAGATCCCATAAAAGAAGGAGGATTCATCTTGGTGAAGTCCCGAATTCTAGTTACATCCATATTGGCCACTGAGTTAGCCGAAATAGTAGCTGGCTGTTCATTCTGAGCTACGACTGAATTGGCTAGATTAGTGAATGCAGCTCTAAATTCTGTATGAGAGACATATTCGTCCAGGGGGTCTGCCTTAACGGGCTGAGAGGCTGCCTAGTTTTCAGTTCTTCTTTCATTAGTCCTTTAGGGAGGCATATTTGCTAAACAAAAGGAAAAATCAGATTAGACTGAGAGATTAACTTGATCTCATGCTCACTCGCATGAAATAAATACTGAAAGTAGGGAAACTTTTCCTAAAAATATCTGTTAGCCTCCTGTCCATAAGTGTGACGCGCTACACACCCATGCACAAGACTCTACTAGATGCGGCTTTCACACTTCCTAGGACTCTATTGAACCTTAGGCTCCGATACTAAGTTTGTAACAACTCGGGACTACCCCCTCGTCGTCACACGGTGCTTACGACTCTAAAGGACCACAAGCTAACCCATGACTGATATTTTCTATGAGCATTAAATAATATACTAAAATATATGTGGAATGAAAGGCTGAAATGCCATAAGGTTCAAAATATCTGAAATACTGATACTAAATAATAACATCTTAATCTAGTCTGACAAGTCTCTAATCTGACTATCTGAAAGTAGAGTTGATGGGACAATCTCCCAACTAACTCCATTTACTAAACTACTTCTAAGCTGAAGTACTGAAATAAAGGAATATCCTTGATAGATGTGCACTCACTACTAAATATGCTAGTGCTAGCTGAATCTGGTTTAGTGCTGTCAGGAACTCGAGTATCCAAAACTATGATATAAAACATCATAGCGCAAGAAACGGGTATACAATCAGTACGTGGGAATGTACTGATATGATAAAGAAGGTAAGGCTAAATGCATGGGTTTATATGCATGAACAATAGCTAACTGAATGATATACAAGAGTTGGAATAGGATACATGGAGGATTTGTAACTACTGAACATACTATGCATACTATAACTAAATCTGATAACTGATAATTGAATATACTGATAATCTAAGATCACTAATAATCTGAATTACTATTAACTGAGTGATTATATCTGTAGTCCTGATCTGTAGAATTGAACATAGTTCTATTCTGAAGACTGATACTGAAACTAAAACTAAAACTATGAGAGAAAATTATCTAACCGACATGCCCCAAATGAGAGAAGATAGATAAGCTGGGGTCCAATCTATAACCTTAATTAAAAGGGTGTCAGTACCATGCCATGGGTAAAGATAAGCTGAAGTGTAACCCTTTACTGGCAGGTTCCCTAAACAAGAACGGTAGTACCCTCTACTGGCAGGTAGAGCACTTCATCAACCCTCAACTGGTAGGTTTGATGTCTCAACCTATGCTGGATACATAGTTCTGGAATGAAATAATTGCTTCTAAGGATCACACCCTCTGCTGGCAGGTGAGCCCTCATCCTTGGGTTCACTCGGTGCTGAATCCTACTCCCAACTAAAAGACACTGAACTATTGTACTAGATTGAACTAGAATAAATTCACTGAGTTTCCTGAGTGCTATAATTGACTAATTCTACTAAGTTTTGTATCTAACTGAAAGTACTATTGATTGTGATAAGATTGACACTATTCTCTAACTGACATTAGCTCTAAATAAATAGCTAAATTATCAGGTATTAAATACCCCCAGGACTCGATAGCATGATAAGTAAATCAAAACATCATCTTGAATAACATAACAATGTTCACTTGGTCATAATTCATTCATAGAGACATTTCAACTAACACTTGTAATGCATTAACTTGTACATGAATGGGAAATATATGTTAGCATGCTATAATAACATTATTTCATTCTCATAGATAATTTATCAAACATATAAAAAACATACTTAGTTCATTAAATCATAAACACTTAGGGTTAACATGGTTACAACAATCAACTTGCAAATTGAAGGGTTTATCATGAATATCATATAATTCAACACATACTAGAATCAATTCTTGGAGCTTATAATATAAATCATGGATTAAAACTCAAACAATACTATGCAATCTAATTCACACATAGAATTCATAAAAATCCAAACTTATATTTTTAAAAGGGATTCTTGGACTCTATGGAAGGAAAAGATCCATGGATGAACATCTAACATACCTTAATTTGATGAGTTCTTGGAGAAATTCTTGGGATTGACCTTGATTTATTGAGAGCTAGGGTTTGTGTTTTGAGAGAGAACTACCTTTTAATTTTGGGGAAAAGCGAATAATGAAGGGTTTTACATGTTTTTAGGGCTTAAATCCAACATCTGGGTGGAATAAAATCATGGAAAAAGACTATTTTAACCCTGGGCACAACTTAAATTTTTCGTAAAATTTTTCTGATCTAGACCCCTGATGCGACGCACCACTATTGCACCAAGCCACTGGAAAATGACGATTGGGAAATTGCATGGCGGCGCGATGCGGTGGTATCGTGTTGCCACTTTATTTATAAACTGAAAGTGCACCGCAACACGGTGGAATCGCATTAGTACACTAGAAATTGACAATTATGAATTGGGTCTATGGTGCGATGCACCAATATTGCAAACCAATATTGAAAATTGACAATTGCTATTTTAACACACCCCGCGGTGCGCTACTGGCCTGAATGACAATGTTTAACGACTGAAACATAAAATCTCCATAACTTCTTACCCAGTTGTCGGATTTTGGCAAATTTTATATCATTGAAAAGCTAATTGAATTCCTACGCAATGGAAGGCTCTAATCTAAAAATTATTGAGCTTTTTAAAATTTTTATTTAGGATAACTCATGTACTAAGGGTTAATCTAGGCTGGGGAAATACGGGGTATTACATATTCGGGCTACCCCTATTATGCCTGCTTATCAATTTCCAAGGGTTCAGTCGACTGCCACAACTATTCCTAGAATGGGTGAGGCCTTGCGAACTAAGATTTTCCCTTGCTTGGTGTTAGGTATTATTATTTTTGGGACTGAACATGACATGCCGATGAATTTCCTGAAGATGAAACCTCCTACTTTTGTTGGATCTGAGACTAAAGATACAATTGAGTTTATTATTGTTTTATTATGAAAGGCTGTATAAAATAGGCATTATGGAGTAGCGTGGTGTTGAATTTGTTACCTTCCAACTGCAATATGATACAAAGCAGTGGTGGAGGGATTATATGGAGTGTTGGTCATCAGTTTTACCTCCATTGACATAGGCTCATTCCGATACCTTATTTTTGGAGAAGTATGTACCTCATACTTTATGTGATTATAAGAAGAATGAGCTTCTAGCCCTTGAGTTGGGAAATTTGTCTGTTGTGGCCTATGAGACCAAGTTTCATGCTTTGTCCCATTATGCTACTCAGTTACTTGTTAAAAAGAATGAGAGAATTCAATTATTTATGAAGGTCCTAAACACTTACTTGCTCAATTTTTCTATTCATATAACTTCTGCTTAAATGACCTTTAATGAGGTTGCTGACTATGCTAGAAAGGTAGAAGGTGTCAAGAAAGTTTGTCAGGCAAAGGTTATAGAAAAGAAGCCTCGAAATGCAGACAATTTTGGTAGTTTTTATTCCAAGGGTCATAGCCATCAGGCCTATCCAGTGTGACTATTTAGTCAGCTCTACCAGCTTCTGCTGGGGCCAGTCAGGGGCTACTCAATAGACATCACTTGCTAAAGGCCAAGGGGTTCATATTTTTTTCCTAATAGGCCTTCTCTAAATCGAAGTTGCTATACCTGTGATGTTGGGGACCATTTCAAGATCGAGTTTCCTCAGAGATAGGTTGTTTACAAGACCACCAATAGGCTAGAGTTATGGTTTTTACTTGTAGAGATGATGGAGGGAATGGTAATGGTTAGATTCGTCCACAAGATAGGTGGAGTAGTCATTAGAGAGCCCATGGTAGAAATTGAGGGGTGGTAATACAAAGAGAGTGTAATGCCCCAAGACTATCCCTTGGACATCACACGGTTCTTAAAACCACAAGTGATCCAAGCTAACCCATGATACTAGCATAATTCCTGAGCAACTAAATAAATTACATAAAGCTAGAAATAATTAGTAGAAGAGATGTCTTTAGATGAACTTGTTCAATACAATACTGTTTGAAGGCTTACAACACTGGTTATACAAAGGAAATTAAAACTGAATACATCAACTATGACTGATTGTCTATGAAGCCTCTGCTAATACTGACTACAGGTAGCCGGGACATGACCCCCAACTATTTCTAATTAATATAAATGAATAGAAATAAAATACTGAATCTTAAAATTGACTGGAGTCCTCGAATAAAGAGAATCATCACCTGCTGGCTGGGAGCTGAGAACTACCTAACCATTATATTGTGGGCTACAATTGATATCTACATTATGAAATAATGTATTCATACAAATGTATTTATGTTCAGTACTTCTGGAATGTAATGAGTATGTGGAGGTGAACACAATAAGTAAAATTGAAGCTGAACATACTTTCAAATTGTGCATGCTAAGTGTGAAAGGACTCACCTTGATCATGGATAGAACTGAAAGATGAAATATCATAAAGCATGAATAATAAAATATAATCTGATAAGCTTAGTGAGAGATTACACTTAGTTTCTAAAATCTTTACTTTTATGGGATTTTCTTATAACTGAAATAAACCATGTGAGCTATCATGGAGTACAACATCTTACCTATGTTGAGAAAAGTTGTTCTACCTTTTTCATCGGAATAGAACCTTAACTTAGAGTGATCACTAAATTTAGACCATTAGGGGCGAGAAGACATTCTCTGGCAAGGTCCCTTAAATCTACTGTGGCACGTAGTTTTTGAAAAATAGGATGCGCTAAACCTACATCCACCTCTCGATGCTAAATACTACTCCCAAAATATATACTTATATACGCATACTAATGAAATTCACCTTAAAATAACATATGGGTTTATAAACTGAAAACCAACTATGCTAATCTTGATTAAATCATACTCATGAATAAACTTGTGGATTTTATGTTATATCTGAGATTATAAGATCAGAGCTGAACTTTAGTCATGTTGTAATCCATGTAACTTGAATTGATAAGCTTGGACTTCTTGTAAACTTAGTAGCTGATACTTAAAAATTGAAGTCATTTATCATCTCATTGAAGCTTTATATCGAATTATCAAACTCAATACTTAAGATCACTTTCAAGAATAAAAGCATAAGTAAACATGAAATCATGCGTAAAATAATGTTCCATTCATAGGGAATCATTGAAATCTCAAAGCATAAGAAAAGTGGGTATAGATCCTAGTATGCCAATTTTTTCAAAATTAATTAAAAATCAAAATTTTAGGCACAAGGGTGAAAGAATATCCTTGGTCAAACACCATATACCTGAGTTTCTTGATTTATTTTAAGAAAAGCTTGAATTTTGAGCCTTGAAAGTTGAACTTTGAAAAAAAACCCTAATTTTATTTCTCTTGAGAGTGGAAAAAAGAATGAGAAAGAAAACTGACTAGTGATGTAAAAATATCATTTATAGGGTGACTTAAGTCGTGGGGGAGGATTTTGAGGTGAGAAAAAGATCACACTAACCCTACAAAAACTTAGAATATTTTTTGCAGGAATTTCTCAGTTGACAATGGAGTTAACAGCTCGTCAGTTTGTTGATAGCTTGTCAACTTAGTCATCAACCTCTAGTAGAATTAGACATTTATTAGTTTGGGTTGAAGATGAGGTTAACAACCTATCCACTTATTGACAGCTCTTGAACTTAGTCGTCAATCTCTAAATGATTCAAGACAGTGTCTGGTTAAGGTTGACAACAAACTTGACAACTCGTCAACTTAATCGTCAATCTTTGATAGACAAACACTCCCAGGTAAAATAAACTTCACTTTGTACTGTAACATCGGATTAAGGTGAAATTGGATGCTTTGGAAAAGAGACTCAAAGATCTTTAATTTGGTAGGTCTTTAGATCCAAAGATTTATATATTATACAAGTCATACTTATTTAAAGTTAACCCATGTAGGCTCAAATACTAAAACTCAATCGATAACAAATATTCTCAACTCAACTTTGCTATAAGTGCTTCCTATAACCATGATTCACATCGAAAACACTTTAAAGACAATGTGACTGGTCATGACACTTATCAATGGTTTAATATAATTGTTTTTGGATCTTTGAAAATGTGATGAATGGTCATGAACTTAGCTAGGAGTTTGTGGGGTATTATAGAGAAATGGAGTGCAACCTGCTAGAGAGGTTTCCTAAATTAATGATAGAGTTCATTGTTATGAATTTTCAGGTAAGATCAAGGCCGAGGATTCTACTATCATCACTACAAGAACTATTCTCATCTATGAACAGACGGCTACTATTTTTTTAAGGTTCCACTTATTCTTATTCATACGTTAGTTTTGCCTTAGGATTGGACTTGATTTGTGATGTACTTGACTCTTTTGTTATGTGTCTACTCTGATTGGAAGCTTTGTGGTAGTGATCCATATGTATTTCACTTTTTTTTTTATAATTATTTTTGGGGTTTTCAGACTTGGGTAGATTTGGTAATCTTGGATATACTTGATTTTGACATTATCCTGGGTATGACTTGGATATCTTTGTATCATGTTGTTATAAATTGTAATGCTAAGATCATGAGTTTAGAGATGCCTGAGATGAATTTAGAGTGAGAAGGTATGTATAAGCTGAAACTTATAAAAATATATGTTTTATTCGGGATAATTTAGTTGAGAGAGGATGTTCAGTCTTTTTAGCATATCTCTGGGATGTTAATGAAAAGTCCCTTCCTATTGAGTCGATTTCTATGATGTCAGATTTTTCAGAGGTTTTTCCCATAGTTTTTCTTGATATTCTTCTGGACTGAGACATTGACTTTTGTATTAATTTGGATATTGGCACTCTCCCTATCTTTATTCTTCCATATCAAATAGCTCCAGTTAAGTTGAGAGAACTAAAGACTCAGTTGCAAAATTTACTTGATAAGTGATTCATTCATCCTAGTGCTTTTCATTGAGGTTATCCAGTGTTGTTAGTTAAGAAAAAGATTGATAGCATGAGAATATGTATTGGCTACAAATACTTGAATAAGGTTACCATCAGGAATAGGTATCCCTTACCCTTGATGGATGATCTTCTTAACCAGTTATAGGGTGCTTTAATTTCTCCAAAATATACTTGAAGTCAGGTTATCACCAGTTAAAGATTTATCTTGAGGATATACCCATGACAACTTTAAGGACTCAATATGGGCATTATGAGTTTTTGGTGATGTCGTTTGGGTTGACTAACGCAATAACATCTTTCATGATCTTGATGAATGGTATCTTTAAGTCTTTATTGAATTCTTTTATGATTTTTTTATTGATACATTTTTGTTAACTATAAGAGTAAGGAGTAACATGCATGTCATCATTGCATTGTTTTAGGGATCTTGAAGGTGTTTGACCTCGAAATTTCTATAATTTTATTTTTGTATCTCCTTTATGTTTATGGTGATTTATGAGTTGAATTATGATAAGGAATGATAATGGGATCATTAGGAAGTATTTTGAAATTTTTGGAATGCATTTTGAGATATTTTGGAACCCCAAAATAGTAAGAGTCCACATTAAGGACGTGCCAAGGAGGGGAGGCACACCCTTAAAAGAAAATAAGTAAAGGTTTGTGATAAGAGCATTTCACGCTCTGGATGTGCTATGATAAGGGCGTGCCACACCTTTGGAGTGGTGCGATGAAGGCGTGCCACACCCAAGGAAGCAGAAATGCCAATTTTATTTTTTTCAATTTAGGTCAAGGGCTTTTTGGTATCTTACCTATTAAATGACTTACCAATCATATTAAACACAATTTCCCCTTATAATCCAGATTATAATGTCTTCTCTCATTCTAAACCCTCAAAAGCACAAAGAAAGTATTTTTCACAAAAATTGAAGCTGGCAAGGTTATTCGAGTTTTCCTTAAGAAATTCACCATGTATATGTATGTAAGATTTGAACAAGGATAAAATTTCATCCTTGTACCCAAAAGTTAAGTTTTATCATGAATTTGAGATTTTTATAACTAAGGTTCATACCCATTTTTCTTATGCTTGAGTTTATTATGTTTTATCATGAGTTGCACATTGTTTTGTGTATGTTTTCATGCTTATTTAAGTTTATCTACTAAACTGATTTCAAGCGTTAAGTTATGACATCTTGATATGAAGTTTCCACGAGTTGATAAAAGATTACAATTTTAGTATTAAGTATTCAGTTTACAAGAAGCTCAAGTTTACCAATTTAAGTTTCAAATACATTGCATTATAATCACAATTTCAATTTTGATAAGAGATTCCAGACAAGTTACGAAGTTCCATAAGAAATTAAGATCTTGAGATAGAAGTAGAAGCATATTGTGTTTTTAGACTTATCAGCTCATATACTTATTTTTAAGGTGAACTTAATAGATAGAGTATGAGTAATAGTATGAGTTTTGGGAGTAGTATTTAGCACCACGTGGAGAATGAGGGTTTAACGTATCCTATTTCTAGAAACTATGTTCCACTATAGGTTATTTCAGCTTATACAAATGGGCATGTGGCTTGTCCTAATAGGCATGCCATTTATATTATTCACCTTGTCCAATCGGACATGTCTAGGTTATCACCACAGTTGGCCTTTATAACTTGGCAAAGTATATTGAGCCATTGTGATGAGGTTTTGAGTCATCATGCCTTATTAATGAGGGTTTAAGTTATCAGACTCCACGTTGCTCATATGGTTTATGTCGGTTACGAGAATCTCCCACAAAAAGTATTTTAGAAACTAAGTGTAATGACTCACACTTGTTGTTCAAATATTATTTTATGAGTTATTCTTTATGAGATTTCAACTTTCAGTCTTACTTATGATCAAGGTAAGTCGTTTTACACTTAGCATGCATTATTTGAAATTATATTCAACTTTGATTTTACTTATTGCATTTATCCCCACATACTCAGTACATTCCAAAAGTACTGACAATATATATGTCTATGTGGCTACATTATTTCATAATGTAGGTTCTGGAGTTCGTCCCCAGCAACACGATTAACTGCTGGCACCACTTCCTACATTTAAATAGTTGGTGAGTCCTTATAGTTCGAGGGTCAAGTTTATTACAGTTACAAATATTTATTATAGTTATTTCAATTATTCAGCTTTCAGTTCGGGTCAGTTGGATCTATCCCAATGGCTCTTTAGTTCTAGTAAGAGGCTTGTCAAGACTAGTCAGACTATTTGTTTCTTTCAGTTTTTCATAGATTAAAAAGTTATTAAGTTATAGTGTTTTGGTTAAGATCATTCATCTATTTGGACTCATTATAAGTTTCTTCAGTTTCCACTCATATTTTAAGTTTACATTCACAAGAGTTCAGTGCTGAGTAGATATTATGGGTTAGATTAAAGCTATTCATAGTCTTAAGCACCATTTAACATCTAAGGGGTATATTTAGGGCGTTACAGAAGGAGAAACAATTGTATCTCTTTAGGACATGCAGTTTTAGAAATAGGATGTTGGTAGATCTCAAGAAGATTAAGGCTATTAAGGGTTGGGTTTGGCGTAGCTCTAGGACTGAGGTTAGAATCTTGTGGGTTTGATAGTTATTATCGCAAGTTTGTCAAAAATCTTACCTTCATTGCTACTCACTTGAAAAGTTTGACTCAGAAGGCGGTGCCATTTGTATGGTTCGACAAGTATGAGGAAAGCTTCCAAAATCTCAAGACACTTTTGACTACAACTTCCATGCTTTCTTTGTCAGTTGAATGAAAGGATTTTATTTTATTTTGTAATGCTTCACACTCTAGTTTGGGTGCTGCATTAATGTAAGAAAAAATGTGATTACCTATGCTTCAAAGAAATTAAAGCCTCATGATAAGAATTATCCAACTGATGATTTGAAGTTGGCAATAATGATCTTTGCACTTAAGATTTGGAGACACTACCTCTATGGTGTCAAGTGTGAAGTATTCACAGAACATCATAGCTGCAGTATGTTTTCACCCCAAAAGGTTTGAATTTGAGGCATAGAAGGTGTATGGAGTTGTTGAAGGATTATGATATGACCATCCAATACCATTCGGGTAAGACGAATGTAGTGGCAAATGCATTGAGCAAGAAGTTGGTAAGTATGGCTAGTCTAGCTTGTTTGACGGTTTCAAGGTGACCCTTGCTAAATGATTCATACTCTAGCATCATAGTTTTTGAAGTTTAATACTTTTAAAAGGGTTGAAGTATCGGCTAGTGTGAAGGTACGGTCAACATTCGTTGACCAAATCAAGGACAGACAATATGAAAATGTAAAGCTGAACAAACTTCAGAATTAGGTAGTGTAACATGATACTTATAAAACCAAACCTGATGTTGTGGGGTGTTAGTGGTGAGGGAATGGTTTTTTGTGCCTTAGGTTAGTGATTTGATTTCAGATTTGCTTGTAGAAGCTTACAGTTCTTGATTATCTATTCATTCGGGTGCAACCAAGATATACCATGACTTGAGAAAGCTCTATTGATGGCTCGAGATGAAGAGGGATATAATTGAGTATGTGTCTAATTGCCATAATTTTAATAGGTAAAGTACAAGCATCAAAGTCCTACAGTTTACTTTAGAGGATGCCCATTCCCAAATGAAGATAGGAGAGGATATCTATGACTTTGTGGTGATTCTTCCTAAGACCTTGGGGCAACATGACTTGGTTTGGATCATATCAAAAAGGTTGATCAAGTTATCTCATTTTATCCTAGTGATAATATATTACAACTCAAAGAAGTTAGCCAAGATTTATATCAAGGAGATATTAAGGCTTCACGGGGTGCCAATTTTCATCATTTTTGATAGAGGTACATAACTCACCTTTATATTTGGGGACAACTTACATAAAGACTTATGCACTAAGCTTGACTTCAACACTGCCTTTTACCCTCAGGCTGATACAGTGAGAAAGGATTATTCAGTTGCTAAAAGATATATTAAGGGCATGTGATTGACTTTAGTGGTCATTGGGAAAAGTTTTTTCTATTATGGGAGTTTTTATACAATAATATTTATCATTATAGCATCAATCTGGCTCTATTTGATACGCTTTATGGAAAGAGGTATAGATCACCCAAAGAATAGTTCAAAATTGGTGATGTGAAGCCTATAGGAATGAACTTGGTAAAGAAAGCTCAATAAAAGGCGAGGTTCATTCAAAGCAAGTTGTTAGAAGCCTAGAGTAAGCAAAAGAAACATGCAGATTGCAAGGTAAGGGACATGCCATCCAAACCTGATGAACAAGTTTTGTTGAAAGTACCTCTTATAGAGGGAGTTATGTGTTTTTTTAAGAAGGGTAAGTTTAACCCTAGATTTATAGGCTCGCTTTAGGTTCTTGATGATGTAGGTCTGATAACTTACAGGTTGGTGTTGCCACCAATCCTTAAATGGTCCATCCGATATTTCATGCATTAATGCTTAAGAGATATCATAGATATGAGAATTACATCATTAAATGGGATTCAATTTTGCTTGATAAGAATATTTCATATGAGAAAGATCTAGTTACAATTCTTTACCGGGACGTTCGAAAGTTGTGCATAAAATAAATTCAATCAGTAAAGGTCAAATGAAAGCATCGTCCTGTTTAGAAAACTACTTGGAAATGAAAGGAACATGGGGGACAAGTACCCTCACTTATTTGAGACTACATGTACTCTTTTCCTTCTTACTTACCTTATTTTTCTTATTTGGTCATTTCGGTATAAATGATGGATAAATTAATCTCTGATTTAATGAGTTTTTTCATTGTTAAGGGTAAGTCTAGCATGCCAAAATTCGGGTTAAGATTTTATCTGGATTGTGAGTTAGAAATTTCATGCAAGGCTACTTTTAGATGAAATTCGATCATGGTATGGTGTAGGATAATTTCAAAAACAAATTAGTTAAAGGTTATATAATTTAAAGTGGTTTTAGTATAGTCAAGAGGGTGAGAAATTCGTAGGATCTTTCGAAAGTGAAGGCGGGTGAGTAAAACTCCCAATATCGAACTTGATGTAAAGGGGTTGGTTTAGGATGTCAAAATTTGAGTGTGGCTGCGAAAAAGGCTAAACTAGAAGAAATTTTGAGTTTCTATGTCACTTAACCAGCTATATCGGGTGGCAGCCGTTACCACTGCACCGGTATAACAAGAACTTTCACTATAGTGGAAGTCAGCTTTGGTCAATCTCCCATAGCAGGCGGATCCCGCTAGAACGAGGCTGTCATAACAGGATAGGGCCGCTGTAGTGGGATATATGCTAATTAATACAGAAAATACCCCAAAAATATTATTTTCCTTCCACTTTTATTTTGAGCATAGCTGTACAACGGAACACATTCGAACTTAAGGGTGAGCTACATCTTCTGAGATGCCATGAGTTCTTTATTTTGTTCCTCTCTAGTTGTTTCGGACTTTGATGATTCTTTTGTTTTTGGGTTGAACCCGTTTTATTGACATTTATAGTGTTTTGGTATAATGATTTTTAGATTTTAAGGGTGTTTAAATATTCGTTTATTTCTGCATTTAGTATTTCTATTAGAATGTTAGAGATTTTTGTTTAATTAATGAAAAGCGGTTGGTTGTCTTATTTTGACTTAGTGTTTGGTTTGATGGTTCTCCTACCGGAAGATTAGTTTGGGTATCACTCACGAAGGATTTGAATCGTGACAATATATTATCTCTATTATCAAAACTAATACATTCTTATCTTTATATAATTGTTATCGAAGAAAATTTCACAATTCGATAAAATGGTAATTTGAGTATGAGAAACATAATATTACTCCTCCGGCATGTGTTGTTTCTTGATTCTTAATTGACGTGTTTTCTTTAACGAATAAAAAAAAATAGGTAACAGGCATGGTAATATAATAGGTCGGGTTGGTTTGATTTTTCATTAAAATATAATCAAATCAATAATGTCGGTTTTCTAAATTTATAAACCAAATCAAATCAATATACAATCATTTTTTTTATTTCAATTTTACTCAGGTTTTTTCATTTTCTTTACAATTATAATGTGATTGAAGAAAAAAATTAAATATTTTCACTAAAAAAAACAATGGTCGTAGAGTATTTTCAATTAAAATTAAGTTGGCAAATTACTAAGACGTCTAAACTACTATCTCTCAAAGTAATATTAGGTGGATACCCAGTGGTTCAATTTCTAAGTCACTAGTCACAGTAGCTTGTCTGAAAAACTTAACTCCACAAAGTAATTAACTATAACATAATTCCACAAAAAAAAAAAAAAAGAGAAAGAAGAGAATAAACCCAAATCACAACTTGACGAACAAAGAGAATGAGAAAAGTAAGACGAAAGTAAGATGAGAAAATAATGAGAACTCTCAGAAAACTTAGAAAGTAAAATATAAACTGAAACTATTGAAGGGTTTTAGTTTTTCATATTAATATTGGGGTTTGTATTAATTTGTTACTAATGGATAAATATTATAATTAAATGCCCAAGAATATATATCTATTTTCTAAATATAAAAAAGTAATTAGAAAGTAGATTATAAGTGATATTTTTTTACGTATAAAAAATTAAAATTATATATGTATTATGTCGGTTTGGTTTGGATTCGGTTAGATTTTATTTTTGCTAATACCAAACCAAACCAAGAATGATAGATTTTTCTTTTGCCAACACCAAACCAATCAAACCAAATCATAAGTCAGTTTTTTTCCTCGATTTGGTTTGATTCGTTGATTCGATTTGACTTAACGGTTTGATTTGTACACCCCTAATCACACTACATGTTCCGTTCGTATCACTAAACAAAAGCCCTCGGACATTCTTAATGTGTTATAATAGTTGTATAAAAAGGAAAAAAAAAAAAAAAACATTGTACATTGTCACCCCCCTCACTCCCCACCCCACCCCTTTTATCCATGCCAAAAGTAAAAGTAGGGGATGAAACTTAACTTCCTGAATCCAACAAAAAGAAGAGTAAGAACCGGGCATTTCAAAACAGATGTTACACTAGTACTAGCGTAAATTACTTGAAAGTTGAAATCACGGTTATAACAAATGAACCATAACTTTCTAATAGCCATAATAACCCTAAATAATTTCCATTTTTGTCTTCACTTTCCACCCCACAAACCAAGAAACACTTCGATATAAATCAATACCACGCACACACACAAACTAGGGGAAAAAAATGAAGATGGAATTATTCCACCTATGCATAATTTTATTTATTTCGTTCGCCATGATAATCAATCCATCATCATCTACATCGTCATCTTTATACAATAATTTTAGGAGTCAGTACAAGAACTTCGATCAAATATCATCGATCCATCGCGCAACCTCGTCGTCCTCGATGAGAAAGTGCAATGGTGGCCTAGTGGGAAATTGCATAGAGGATGAAGAAGAGATGATGATGGAGTCGGACATTAACCGACGCGTATTACAAGGACAAGGTCGCTACATTAGTTATGGGGCAATGGCCAAGAACAATATTCCTTGTAATACACGAGGTGCTTCTTATTATAATTGTCATGCAAACAAACGGGTTAATCCTTATCGTCGCGGTTGCACTGAAATTACACGATGTGCTAGGAGCAATTCTTGAATAATCTTAAAAACTAGACAATATTTGATTTATTTTGAGTTTTGGTTAATTAGCTAGGGTAAGTAATTAGATTCCTTTTCTAATAGTTCATTGGATGACTCATAGGAGGTTAGAAAAGGTCTTATTTCGCTCCGTACAATTTATTGTTGTTGTCAATCATGCAATACGTATATAGGATGGATTTTGAGATGTCATGATATGAAAGTTCTTTTTTGTTATTCACTTTTTCCGGTCAATCATCCGGGATGCTTTGAAAAGATTATTGTTTGCTTATGATGACCTGATATCGGTACCTACACAAATTCGATTAGGAGCTTTTTTTTTTCGGCGTGTTTTTTTTTTTTTTTTTTTTTTTTTCTTTTTCGTTTTGTTTTGCCCTCGATTAATAGATCTGAGCCATAGTGCCCAATATTTCCAAAGTGTTTGATTCTAGTAACTATAATCCCCTCCTCCCCCCTTTCCCCAAGGACTGTGAGATATAAATTTTGTTAAAACATAAGAATTTGATTTTTTACACTTACTGTTAATTTATTTTCTATTTTATTTCCTAATAAATTGATATGCAAGCTAGCTATAATTTTCCTGTCCATTCACAGGTAACTCGAGTTGACATTTCATTTAGATTAAAACCTACCTTTTAACTAAACTCAATTTACTCATCAAAACGATCAGCTTAGACACGAGTGAAGAGGGGGTCAACACACAAATAGGATCACAGGTATAGAGAGAAAGTTACACGAAAAACAATCAGATTTCACAATTTCTTGCTCAGAAGTAGAACTAGTAACATCCACTACTTGCTCAACCATGAAAAGGTAACCCTAAGATTACAAGAAGTTAAATAAGTTGAATATACAGTAAATCAAAAATAAAACTTAACATAAACCATTCAAAATCAAACTAATCTATCAGAAAATGACACCAAAGACATATTACATTTTTTTAATAACCAACCAGAGTAAAAATACAATAGAAATTAGACTTTACTCAAACCATTCAAATGTTACAAATATATCAGAAAAATTACATTTTTTATGATGAAATGTTTCAAAATGAGTAACAATATGATTTGAGTCGTTAAATTGCATTGAAATATAGAAAAAAGAAAGAGAATTGAGTTAGAAAATACCAATTAGCTGATAAAACGCAAAAAATCAAGACTTAGAAATCCTCTGACTTAGGATTTGTATATAAATTTCTGGTGATTGGGCCTAGAGTTGGCCTGGAACTGGTTCAAAGTTCTTATGTTGAGGATGGTAAGAAGAAGTTAGTTTAGGAAGTTTATCAGCTTGTTAGACTAGGTATCTATTTAGTTAATTCGACTGAGGGAAGTGTTTGGGTGCAGACTAGTTCAAAGTCTTCTTTAGTTTCTGAGGTAAAAGAAAAATAGGATAGGGATCCTAATTTAGTGAAGCTGAAAGAGTCAGTCAGAGAACAGAAGGTAGAGTTTTTCTCCCAAGGGGGAGATAGTGTATTGCGTTACCAGGGTAGGCTATGTGTTCCATGTGTAGATGGCATGAGACAGCGAATTCTTGATGAACCACATTGTGCACATTACTTTATTCATCCAGGGGCCACTAAGATTTACCACGACTTGTAGGAAGTCTATTGGTGGAGTGGGATAAAGAGAGACATTGCAGAGTTTGTGGCTAAATGCTCTACTTGCCAGCAGGTGAAGATTGAGCACCAAAAGCCTAGTGGTTCCATGCATGAGTTCAGTATTCCCACATAGAAGTGGGAAGAAGTGAACACAAACTTTGTGATAGGTTTGCCTCATACTCGTCGTTAGCACGATTTGATTTGGGTCATTATAGACAAGATGACCAAGTTCGCCTATTTCTTGCCAGTCCATACTTCCTATTCAGTCGAGGACTATGCTAGGCTCTATATTAGAGAGTTAGTTAGATTACACTATTCCTATTGTCCATCTTTTCAGATAAAGGTATGCAATTCACCTCTCACTTTTGGAAAGACTTCCAAAAGAGTCTTGGTACCTAAGTCTATCTCAGTACCACTTTTCACCTTCAAATAGATGGTCAAGAAAAAAGGACCATTCAAATTCTAGAGGATATGTTGAGAGCGTGTCATTGACTTTAAGGGCAGTAGGGATGCCCAGTTACCTTTGATTGATTTCGCGTATAATAACAGCTATTATTATAGTATTCAGATGGCTCCATTTGAGGCTCTTTACGAAAGGATATAGGTATCTGATTGGTTGG
Organism: Capsicum annuum; assembly: GCF_002878395.1. NCBI lineage: Eukaryota > Viridiplantae > Streptophyta > Magnoliopsida > Solanales > Solanaceae > Capsicum > Capsicum annuum. Next base: position 194,514,651 of record NC_061119.1, on the reverse strand, counting down.
TTTGAGGTAGGTGAAACCTCTTTTATAGGGCCTAACTTGGTGTTTAATGTTTTGGAGAAAGTTTAGTTAATCAGGAAGAGACTTATGACAGCCCAGAGACGACAAAAATCTTATGCGGATGTGAGAAGAAAGAATCCCGAGTTCAAGATTAGCGACTTTGTGTATTTGAAAATCTTTTTCATGAAGTAAAGAGATTTGGTAAGAAGGGGAAGCTTAGTCCCTGATATGTTGATCCTTATAGGATTCTGAGTCATTTTCGAAAGGTAGCCTATGAACTTGAGTTGCCTGCTGACTTAGCATCAGTGCACCCGGTGTTTCATGTCTCCTTGCTAAAGAAGTGCATAGGTGACCCAACAGTTGCAGTCCTCGTAGAGAGCATAGATGTCCAGAATAATCTCTCTTACGAAGAAGTTCCAGTCGTAATCCTTGATTGTCAGACTCACAGACTAAGGAACAAAGAAGTGCTCTTGATCAAAGTTCTTTGGTGGAACCAGTCCATTGAGGGAGCCATTTGGGAAGTAGAAGAAAACATGCGAGCTAAGTACCCCCATCTCTTCTCCGCAAACTCAGACTCAGCCTAAGGTAACAGTCTTTCTTAGATTTATTCTGTTCCATGCTTTGTTTCAGCTGCATATCGTTTTCATATCATTCATGCATTCATGGATTAGTTTAGTCATGTGTCATGCCTTAAGATTCAGTCATGTTTCAGCTATGCATGTTAGTATAATCTTAGTACCTCAGTTACTTTTATCTTAATCAGTCTCATTCGAGGACGAATGTTTCCAAGGGAGAGATATTATAAGACCCTGTAAAGTCCTATCCCTTTTCAACCCCATATAGCATGCCAAAAGAGGTCCTACACTTAGAAAATTTCAGCTAAGTGTTGACACTTAGTCTTATTTTTGGCCTTGATATTTTAATGATTTTATTTTTGATCTTTTCGGTCTTAGATTGCCTATTTTTAAATTGATTCATGATCAGGGTTATCTATAGGTCATCTCGGGTGAGTTTCGAAATTTTTGGACATCATTTGAGACACTTTTGGATGACCAAAACAACAAGCCAACGTGATCAAGACGCGTCGTGTTGGCTATCGTGCTGTCACCATCGACGCGATGCATCAGTAATTGCGTCATTACCATTGATATGGTGCATCGCCTATCGCGTTACTGGGCATATTTTGTGTATTAAGTTACAGGTTTGTGGGGGTAGTTAGGTCAATTTTCCCTCACATAATTCTGCTATAACACAAAATTTAGCCTCCTAAAAGGCAAATTCGTTCATTATTTTCACAAATTCTCTCAATGGCAAAGCCCTAGTTTATCAAGTCAAGACTAACCCCCAAGAATTCACCAACAATTCTCACGAATTCAACAATCAATGTATATTTAGGTGGTCATCCTTAGGTTCCTCCCCTCCTTGGAGTTCAAGAATCTTTCTTTAAAACTTAGATTATGATTTACATTCTTGAATGGAATTGTGTTCATGTATGTGTTGTTTTATGGGATTTCGAGCCAAGAATATTTTGAGTTTTATGTGAATTAACTAAAATGTATGTTAATTTATGTAACCTCATGTTAAATCCTTGAATTGTGGTGTTGAATGTGGTAGTTATGATAATCATATATTGCTCATTCTCATGTACAAGAATTATGTATCCTAAGTGTTTGACAAAATGTTTATGTGAAGGAATTGCACATGATAACTTATGTGTGATGCTTTTAAGGTTGAGATATGGTTCCATTATCTATGCAATCGAGTCCTGGAGGTATCGAATACCCGAAATTTAGCTGTTATCTAGTTTTATAGAGTCTACAGAAAGAATTTAGTTATACCATGGGCGAGATCACTCATTCAGTTAATGTAATCAAGTGTCAGTTCAGTCAAGCCTAGTACAGTTTAGTGATCAGTTCAGTGTCGATTCAATTGAGAGTAGGATTCAACACCAAGAAAACCTAGGGATGGGGGCATTCCTGCTAGCAGAGGGTTTGACCCTTAGTAGTAGTCCCTGTATTACAGAACTATGTAGCCAACGTATGGTAAATCATCTTCCTTCCAGACTAGGGTTGATGTAACTATATACATTTCATGAGTTTTTCTTCCAGATTTGGGTTGACCCAGCTCATGTTAGTAACCCATGGCATGGTGCTAACACCCTTCCAACTGGGATTACAGGTTAGACCCCAAATCAGTTTATAATCGGGGTATGTCAGTTAGATGATAACTCTCACAGTTACAGTTTCATTATTCAGTAATCAGTATTTGGTATTTAGTACAGAACTTAGTTCAGTTCTACATGATCATGACTTACAGTTATCAGTTATTCAATTATCAAAAACTTAGTACTTCAGCTTCAGACTAATTCAGACAGACGATATATGCTTGGTATTGCATGTTCAGTACTTACAGTAGTCCCAGTTTTGCATATCCTCTTATCCAGCTATTTTATGATATTTAGTTATTATTCTCATGCACGTGAACCCATGCATATCAGCCTAACTTCACCTAGCATACTATTAATTAAAAGTACAGACGCATACTCTTTAATTGCGCTATGATGTCTCATATTATAGGTTTGAACACTCGGGTTCCTGACTATCCCTAGTCAGATCAGTCTATCAGCCGTAGCTACAGTAGTGAGTCCTCATCCATCGAGGATGTGAAACTCATTTAGTTATTTTATTAGTTACAGTATTTCAGTTACTACAGACAATAGTTGAAGTTAGTTGGGGCCTGTCCCATTAACTCATTTATTTTGGATGTTAGAGACTTTTAGACACTTTCATTTAGCAGTTATTCTACTGATGTACTCATTATTGATTCAGTTTTATGAACGTTATGGCATTTTTGGTGTTACTTCCGCATATGTTTTCATGATTATTATTCAATGCTCACAGTAGGTACCAGTCATGGGTTAGCTTGTGGTCCTTCGGGATTGTAAGCACCGTGTGACGCCCAGGCTATAGTCTCGGGGAATTATATGTTAACCAACATTGAACCAGCGTTTTTTGAGAAAAGTATATTCTAGTTGCCTATTTGAAAGTGCCTCAACATTAGCACATCGTGAACATAGAATTTGGCAGTTTGACTAGTTCGAGCAATAACACATGAGAGAAAAGAGTCCTACGAATTCAAAAAATGAGTTGAAACTATTGAGAACTGATTTAAATTTGATATGTGAAAGTGTTTCAAAAATATAGTAGCATCTTTTAATTAGTTTTGTATTATTAAATTGTTGTTTTGTCTTTGCCCTTTTTAAAATAATTGACTAAAGGATGAGATTTCGTCAATGAAAGAGTTGAAATTATCATTTGATCTAATATTTAGAGTGGTACATAAAAATGACACTTTTAAGATATTTTTCTAGTTATTTTTCTTAACAATACTTGTACACACTTTATATACTATTTCCTCCATTTCATTTTATGTGTCGTCATTTGATCGGATACGGAGTTTAAGAAATAAGGGAAGACTTGATAATATTTATCAAATTATCCTTTATAAAAAATGTGCTACTATTTTTTTTAATTAAGTGGGATCAATAATGATAAAAGTGAAATTGTGTCTTTAAATAGTTATCAAATATGAAAAGATGACATTCTTTTTGGGATGGATCAAAAAAGAAATGATGATACATAAAATGGGACAGAGAGTAATATTTTTTCTGAACTTTTTTCAAACAGTCTACCAAATTGGGGAAGGATCATTGTGGTGATACTGTGGGTATGAAAATTATTGACACACTTGTGAAAAATTTCAATGGTGTTAATCTGATTGACAATGTGGGATAGCAAACTAATGATACACTAAAGGTTGACCAGATAAGTGATACTATGGTTGATGATGTTGGACTAAAAATATCGGTGTAGGTGATCATGTTGATATAGAAGCTACTGATAGAATTATAGGGGGCAAATGGAATAATTTTTTAAATTTTGATTTTTTTTAAATTTACACTAAGTTTAAGTGGAAATAAGGTTGCAGAGGATGATAAAAATAGTCAGGACAATTGATCTAATTTTTCTGATTATGAAGTGTCAAAAATTGCTCAATCACTTCGTATCGAGAATGCAGAGTCTATGAATGCTGAAATTAAGGATAGTGAAAAAATTGATTGATCAATTATTTCTGATAATGAAATCTCTAAGTACACTCAATTTGATAATTTTATCGCATCGGTGAATACAAATATTATGGGTGAAGATGCTGTTGGGCAGATTAACATAATGTTAGATCCTAAAGTGTTTCATTGGAGGATACAAATATTGTAGGTGGGGATGTTGTTATGAAGGACGATATAGTTGTTGCTGTTGATGTTGGTAGTGTAAATAAACATCTTGATGATACTTTTGTAGGTGATAAATTTGTTTTTATTTTGGATGACACACCTGTTGTCCCTCGTAGAATACAAAAGCTAGTGGCAGTATGTGAATCACCATATGTGTCAAAGTTTGCTTCTGGTTGTAGCAACCTTCAAGGTCAACCAGTTAAATATATAGAGAAAGTACATTCAAGTAAATACATCTTCTCTCTTAAACATCTATTTAGCATCAGTATTATAGAGTCATTTCTTGATTTGAAATTGTTGTATGTATCTAACAATTTTGTTGACAAATCACTACGAGTTAATTTAAAGTACGTCTTTTGTCTCTAGAGTTTTGTAGTTTTAGTATTTTTTTATCATTTTGCGTCATATCTAATATTTTATCACAATTTTTTCATAGACCTATTTTTTCAAAATCTGTCAATAATCTGGAAAAAGCTTTTAACTTCAGTGTTTTTTAATTTAAAATAAAAGAATGATTCTACACTCTTGGATATCTAGAAGTACCTCTAAATGATTCAGTAAGTCATTTATGCAGCATGATTTTGCTACTGTAGTAATACATATTTTTTTATTTTTTAATAGTGTGTAATCTATAAATTTAGTTTTTAAAAATCTTCTATTTAAACTTTTTCAACATATTGATATGATCTTTTACTATTTGCAGAAGAAATAAAAGCACACTCCTGTAGATGGTGTGATTACATTCACCACCACCGATTGATGATTTAACTTCTTGATATAAAGTTTGTATATAAAATTTTTGGGTAAAAAATAAGATGTGTCGTTGATCAAAGAAGATGATAAAATTACTGAGTATATGCTTAGATTTGTTATGAGGTGTAATGTGTCGTGGTGTAGTGTTGATAATGTTCTTTTTTTGATAAATCTTTTTGAGGACTTTCCCTAGATTTTGGCATAGTTATTTTTTCAAAGATCAAGGCATCTACATATATGATTCAACGTGTAATTCATGTCATACGCGTGTGGTTTAAAAAGTTGTTTCAGCATATGCAAATTTGATGCCGTACTTTCTTTCTTGTATTGATTTTTGGGAGATAAGAAGTGATAAAATTTAGTTATTAATTTATTTGAGATTCATATGATAAATGAATTGCCAACTCAAGTGAACATGAAAATTATTACTCAAAGCCAATTATGTTGCTTATTTTTATTTTTTTCCCTTCTTTATAGTTATTGTACTCATTTTAGAATATATTGCAGGAATTATTGTGTTTTTGTTGCTTCTTTTACGAAATATATGCTTGATTATTTAAAATCCTTGATAATATAGATGATATTGATAGCATATGAAATCAATATGTTGCTCTACTGTGGCACTATGGAAAGGAAAAATAAAAATAGGATGTAGCTAGTGATGATGAATCAAATTGGTGAAAAAGAGAAAAGAATCTTCTAAAGCAACATTAATTTAAGATATTCTTGAAGAGGTAGTAGGTGACATTTATATAAAGTTTTCATATATAATTTGAATTGTTAACTGGTATTTTTTTCTGGATACACTTGCAAGTTTGATATGTTCGAAATCTATGCTTTTGAATATAATGTTGATATTGACTTCTTTTCGAATAAATTTTTCTATTGTTTGTCTCGTATCTACATGTCTTCTGGAAACTTCTGTGTTTCCATTATTTATTGAGCTAACTTGATTTTATTTGTTGGTGAATGAATTTGTATGCCAAATGGTGACTAAAGCAACATCACTTTAGGATATTATGTGTGTTGTGTGTCTACTGTCGATGAAGTTTTAAATTTAGACACTTATATTCTTTAATGAACCAACTGATAAAATCTCTTATATTTATAGACATCAAAAACCTAATAAGTACTCGATATAAAATGTGTATCAATCACAATAACATGTGTGATTAATACACATTTTTAGAGACAATATTTCACGTCCTGTAACTTCTATTGCTTAGACCTCCACATTTCTTAGGAGTACATATTTTCTCCTATGCTAATAGATTTATTTTTATACTCACTTTAATTTTTCACCACAAATACACACATATAATATACAATATATGCATCATAAAAGAATATCTACATTATCACGTAAAGTTGAAATAGTTCATTTGAATCAAAACTAAAAAACATAAAAGCATTCTTGTAAACATCTATTACATTCTATTTTATAGCGACGAATTAATTCATTTGAAAGAAAGAACATTGACGATAAAAGTATTATTGGTGCAGTATCTGATTAGATTCTTGTTGGATCATTTTCTTATGTTTTTCAATCGTGTTTCATCTTTTCACACCGTCCACATTATACTTTGTGCATAGACATGTAGTCCATAATGACTTTTCCTCAATTGTTATTCTTTGATCTACCTGGTCTGAGTTTCTAGATTTGTGGGAGTACTATGATATCTGACACCTCTTTTGGAATGTGACACACCATTTCATCAGAAAGTGAAATAATTGACAATTCATAGATTTCAAGAAGTTTTTCTTTGTGTAATAAATTGCGCAGTAGGATTGTACATCGATATGAGTGTAACTCAATACCGCCATGACATGGAGACATGGAATTCTATTAATCTGAAGTTGTAGGAAGCTACATTTTTTTTACGCATACACACAATGCTTTGCTTTTGAGCTTCGTCAATCACTACATATACATAGGTAGTAGAATCCATCACCTGTAATGTACAATAAAAACATAAATCAATTTTATAGAAGCACATTTTAATCTGTATATAATAAAAATAACAAGTCAGCCTTTTTTCCTTTATTTTATTGGATAAAATGAGATTTTTTCTGATTATTATGTTGTATTTGTTTTTAAATTTAGTAAATGTTACCTGTGCATTTATTCTATTTTTATTATTTCATCTCATTATCAAATTCATCATGACTTATAACACTTTCTTTATTGACAGTTAACTTTCCTCTCTATTCGCTAATACGACTTTGCTATATTCGAAGGAATCATCATGGATCTGTTGACATTTGAATATGTTATTGATTATTTATGATAGACTATTTCAAACAGATAAGGCCTCATCCCATCGTTGATTTTATCTGTATCTTTCATTAATCGATCAAAATTTGCCTTTATGTAAGTTTGGATCATTGCAAAAAAATTCCCTTTAGCTACTTGTGATTTCTCTTTAATTTATGTCTGATGTTGTTCCATAGATGATAGATGCATATACAATGAGCTGTATTTGGATATACATTTACATCAATCATTAATATACTTTTATACGAATTTGATACTATGCACATATTTTCTCTTTCGCCGTATACCATTTAAAACATACAAAAAATCATTTTCATGAAGTGTCATTTTTAGAATCAACAATAATATATGCTAATGGCAAATTTTTTTCTGATTATGCAAGTGAAAAGAGTTAACACGTTATACTAATCTAAATAAGAAATATTAACCTTTAGAAACTAGTAACTATTTTAAAATCCACATACTAAAAAGCTGGATTTCTATATCTCTTAAAAATGAACTATTGTATCTAAAAATAGTTCATTAAACTCAACTGTTGCATCAAGTACGCTAGCACACAATATGATTTTTCGGTACGCTGATTTTTAAGAAAGTATCGTCAACAACTGCGGTGGACATACATCATTTTCATTCTTTAATTGATGCATTCAGTGCGACAAAATAATATAGAAAGTGATTGTCCTATGTTTTGTGTAACATTGTATATGATCCTGAATTGATTGTATTTATCATATACAAGTAAGTCGGTAGTTTAGGATATGATTCACGTATGGAACCTCTACCAGTTTAATTGCTTTTTTATCTACTTTATACCTTTTTTTGTAGGTCATCCTAATTTCATGAATGTTTATCATTTTATCCATGATCTCTATGGAAGTGAATGATGATTTCAGATTTAGATATTTGTTCTCCATAATTTCAGCAATGATTAATGAAGTAGCATGACATTGTGAAAGCACTCTATTCACAATTGTACAGTTGTGAACACCAATGAATTTTGTCACCATGAAGACCTTTGTTTGTTTTTGACTTAAAGATCAAAAATTTTATTGATATTTTTTATTCACATATTGCAGATAGTACCTATGTAAATAGAGTTATATAAAATAATGATAAAGTTCATATTGTTATAAATATATTACCATATATAGTGAATGTCTACTTTACCATATATAGTGGATGTCTACCTTACTATATATAGTAACTATCTACTTTACCATATTAGTTTTCCCCTATAAATAAAGGGGTTTTCCTTTCATTGTAATGAACCCATCAAGAGAAATAATAATCACTCTCTCTTCTCTCTCTATTCTTCTTTTTCTTTGCTTTATATTTCATAATACGTTATTAGCATGAGACTCTGCCAAACATGCTGAAATTATAAATCTAAAGGTAATTTCAAGGTTAGTAATTCCTTATGTTATTTGTCTTTTGATAATAATGATATAATTATTGTTGAATTTGAGAAAAATAATTACTTTGGAACCACTTATGCTTTAAATTTGTTCATGAAGAACAATATTGTTAAAAGATATGATGATGAATAAAAGTCTCATCGTTTTGTAGCCTAAGACGCCTTTATATGGATTAGACATTGATTTTGAATCTCAATGTATCATATTGATGATATTATGATGACTATGGCAAAATAATGGGTATTTGGTGAAAAGTCATGAAACATATCCCATTAAATATGCGCCATTCTTTGAATTGAATGTGGTAGCAATAAATCATATGTATGTCTCAATTTACTTTTGTAGTAGCTACATAATTTGATACACTTAAGGAACGATTATATTTAATTCATGGGAATGAAAATTTTGATTATTATAAATACAGATCTATACCCTGGGATGAATGTGATTGTATATACACTTGAACGTATTCTTTTTTGTGAAGATATCACAATCCACCTCTAAAAAAGGTAGAATAATTGGAAGATTTAATATCTTCAAGATACTGTGGTAAAAAACATGAATGTGAAATGTTACCCAAGCATGATGAAATCACATTCCATAATAAACAACTAAGAGTTTATTATTTATTGATAAAAAATTCATGTCACAGTAAATAAAAGTTTACTATAGTAAAAGACACATGTCATGATAAACTTGGAGTTTACTAGTACAAATAAATTTATAAGTTGACATAAACTATTATGACATCCCAAAAATGTGCATATTGAGTATTAAACATATATTAAAAAATTCAAAATTCTTCATGAACATTAATGTTGCTTGTTCTCATGATACGTTGGTTGGACCAACTAATTTTGGGATTGAATTTTTTAAAATCTGAAAAGTATACAAGGTGAATAAGGGCCCGTTCACCTATTATGTGATCTATTAAGATGCATTAATAACATGATCACTATGTATATTTATTGTCAACCAGCAGTTTGACATTCATAAAATTGCTTGCTCAACAATATTGAATCAAGAGCATAGTTTTCAAATTGTGTAATCAAGACAATTTATCTTGATGATGATGGTTTGGCACTGAATACCTTCGATAAATAGCTAAACCATTGCTAATGAGAACAAAGCTTCATGTGTTGGTATGGAATATGATATGTTGCATACAATAGCACTTGTATGCATTAGACTAATAAATTATGATTAATTCCCCCTCAAAGTTGGTTCTGAGTCAGGAACCACACGTTGTCCATCTAATAATTTTGTTATGCGATATACGATTAATGAATATACCATAATGGACAAAGATGGATTCCTCAAAGAAGAAGAAGGATGTATGTTAGTTTTTATAACATAAGGGGAGGATTACAAGCAACTAAGAAATATGTTAGGAATTATCATCAGATCCCCTTCAAAAGATAATTCAAGTCAAATGCCGAAAACATCTCATATTAAGCTACAAATGCTCCTATTTTATGTCCCTAAAGGATAAAATCTATGCATGCGTGAAGCATGGTAGAACAATCAGTTCCAAATTAAATAATCCTTAAAAAGGATAAGCAACAAATAATCATAATAAGAAGACAATGTGCTCTTGAAGATCCTACGATATAACACTTCATTAAAACCTTAGGAGAGGATCAGGTACCTGAAAATAATGAGTTATGAGATCTCAAAATATTATTTCACTTTTTGAACCGATACGAATAGATATATCATTAATATATTTGATACAATATTGGCACAATATTGTGAAAGATTACGAGGATCTGAATTCTACATTTATTTAAGCATGCTGATATAGAAACATTTATCAAGTGAAATGAAAGGTGCATCTTGGTAAGTGAAAACTTATTTGATTTGTACTCCACACACTTGAAGATGTCACATATGAAATGATATTGCCACTTGAAAAAATATATCTTGCAAATACTACGAGGCCTGATATAGCCTTTTCGATTATTTTGTTAGTAAGGTGTAGTTTTGCTCTTACTAGGAGACATTGAAATTGGATTAAACATATGATATTATATTGTTATAAGGATTGTAGTCTCGATATTATTAATTATGCTGATGCTGGATATTTAATTAACCCGCATAAATTTTGATCTCAAATAAGCTTTGCGTTCACATTTGGAGATACTGCCATATCTTAAAAATCTACAAAGCAGTCTATCTAGCTACTTCATTGAACCATGCTGAGATAATAATTATTCATGAATAAATAAGAGAATGAGTATGGTTAAGATCCATGATACATCTCATTCAAGAAAAATTTGGTGTGGAATGCTGTAATACCCCACATTTTGGACTAGAATGAAAATCCATCATTCCTATGTGTGGATGTTTCAAAAGCCTCAAATCCTATATATATTTAGTGTATTAATCAATTATGTAGTGTGCGAATCTATTTGAGCATGAATTTAGATCATATAGGTCCCCTAACTCAAGTACAAGTTGAAAGCTTTCCTATTGTTCAAGTTTTAGTGAGCGTCAAAATTTGGGTCAACTTCAATCACCCATAACTTGTTTTATATGATGAATTGGGTGGCTTACTATATATCAAATGAAATATATTTGAATTATATTTCCAATGATACAAATTTTTCCTAAATTCGATATCGGAGCAAAGAGTTATGCCTATTTTACTCCAGCATGTCAGGCTGGAAATAGTGTGACGACATTCGTGATAGCCTATCACATTTGTGACGCCCTATCACGAAGGTCGTCAGCCTTAGGCAGAAACCAGCTCCTAAGTGACGACATTCATGATAGCCTATAACATATGTGACACCCTATCACGAAGGTCGTCAGCTATGATTTTCAGCAATTGGAAAATTATTTCATAAGGGTATTTTAGTCTTTTCCTTCACCTTCCACGACTTATAACCCTAAAAAGACATAATTTTTCTCATTTTTCTTTAGTTAAGAATCTTAAAAATCTTCTCTTACACTCTCAACCAAAATATTAGGGTTTTCATCAAACTTATCTCTAAAAAGCAAAATTCAAGCCCTTTTCTAAGATAATCAAGAATTAAGTTTCCCAATCCAAGAACTCCCCAGCAAATCATCAAGGTTTTTCTTATAAGGTATGCGTGTGTTCATTCATGGACTCTTTTCATCCATGAAGTTTAAGAACCTTTTTCTAAAACTATATATTATGGTTTTTATGTTATGAATGGATTGTTGATCATGTGTATGTGTTGAATGATGCCAAGATAGAATCTTTATGTGTTATTATGAATCTATGACATCATATGAGTTGAAAATATGTAAGTTTGATTATTTATGATGAGTAATTGTATGATTTACACCTATGACTAAGTTGTGCATGTAAGGTGTTTGATAAAATACTTAAGAGACTAGAAATCATGCATCATAGATAAATTGTAACTAAGTGAAGGATTCATGATATAAAACCGTATTCCAATGATTTTCATGTTGATATTATGTCTTTTAAATGTTGTTGGTATATTCATGAACTAGTCTTATGAGATTATGCCATGCTTACTTGCAAATCCTACTTATGTACAAAATGTATGATATCCATGCACTTCATGGAATTCCCTAAGTTATGATATTTTGGGTTGTTGATGTTGGTCACGTACTCAAGTCAGTCATGTTTGTTAGTTTCCTTCCATCGAGTCCTGGGGGTATTCGTACCCAAAAAATATAGCTGTGTGCCTAGAGCTATGTCATATTATCATGATACTCAGTTAAGCCATGATCTATAGAATTCAGTTAGTCATGTAACTCAGGAAAACTCAGAAATCTCAGTAGTCCCAGTAGTTCAGTAATCTCAGTGATTCAGTACTCAGTCTGTAACTTCAGTATTCACAGTCAATCTCAGTAACTTCAGTACTCTTAATCAGTCCTCAAAACTCATTATATTCCATCCGTCATTAGAATCCAGTAAACTCAGTTTTAGCTCCGCTAAACAATACCATTATTTTAAGTTTAGTTAATCAGTATCAGTTCAGCAAATCAGTTTAGTTAAGTTATTTAGTTCAGCCCAGTTATTCAGTTTAGTGTCTTTATGATGGGAGTAGAATTCAGCACCGAGCGAACCTAGGGATGGGGGTTCATCCACTAGAATAGGATTGAGATCCCTAGAAGTAATCCCTAAGTTCCAGAACTACGTTGCCAGTGTAGGTACGAGATATCACCTGTTAGATAGGACTGACATACTCAGGGGTCACCCGTTAGCAAATTTATATGTATAGGACTGATCCTATGAGTCACCTGCTAGATTAGAACTGACTCCACTGCAGATGTCTTTACAGGTGGTGCAGTACTGACACCCTTCCAGTCAGGGTAGAGATTGGACCCTAGTCAGCTTAGCTTGGGGTATGACGGTTAGATGAAAACATCGCATAGTTTCAGTTACAGATTCAGGACTGTCAGATACAGTCAACTCAATTTGGTAGTACAAATTCAGTACTGTTAGAGACAATTAATCCTTATTATTATAAATAGACTTCAAGATCACCCATTAGATAGGACTGATCTCAACTATAGTTAAACAGTATCATATTCATTAGATTTAAAGAGCAGCCGCTAGATAGGACTAATCTCAGACTAAGTTAAATCATCCTTATTTTAAGTATACTCATGATCACCCGCTAGATAGGACTGATCCCAGATTTAGTTACTCCAAATAGAATAGAACTCAGATAGTTCCATCAGAACTTAGACTGTCAGATATAGTCACTCAATATCGATTATATTGATTAGTCCAATCATTACATTTATATCAGCTATATTAGTTGTCATAGCTAATGTTACCAATATTCAGTTTTAGGACTGTTGACACAGTCAACCAGACCAGTTCTTCATAATTTGAATAGTCAAAAATAGTCGTTCATCTATTCAGTATCTCAGTATCAGTACACTCATGTTGTCAGTATTCAGACTCAGTAGTCAGTATCTCCACGAGTTCAGTTATAGTTATTTATGCAAGTATGTATTCTCACGTTCATATTATCAGCATTGTTCATGCGTATAACCCTTTGAATTTAGCCTACCTCACTCGTATACTCAGTACATTCATACATACTGACATATTTATGCTATGGTTCTTTCTGTTATGTTACACCATAGGTTCAAAGGCACGAGCTCTAGATCAACAGTAGCATTCCAATGTTCAGAGTTTGCAGTAAGTCCTTCTCATTCGAGGATGCTATGATTATTGCTACATTTACTATTCAGTTGCTAGATGGAGTTAGTTGGAGACATGTTCCTTTAACTTCTTATTCAGTTCAGTTAGGATTTCAGACTAAATGTCAGATTAGATATTTAGATCTTATTATTTTGAGTACTTATGACTTGTTTTGGTATTGTTATACCTTTTTTATACATTTTGTTATTAGACGTTTATTCAGTAAAAATCTTATGTCCTTTTATGTTAATGTTTCCGCATTTTATAATATATTATGTAGTATACAGGTACAGATATCAGTCATGGGTTAACTTGTGGTCCTTCAAGGTCATGAGCATCGTGTAGCATTTTAGTTCAGAAAATCGGGGTGTTACAAACTTGGTATCAGAGCCTAAGGTTCAATAGAGTCCTAGGAAGTCTAAAAGCCGCATCTATTAGAGTCTTGTACATGCATATGTTGTGCTCCACACTTATGTGTAGGAGGCTATGAGATGTTTTAGGAATAGTTTCCCTTCTTTCAGTATTTCTATCGTGCCAGTGATCATAATCTCAATCTAATCCATTTCTCCTTTTCTTCTATAGACATGTCACCTAAAAGAAGAAATGGGAATAAGTCAGCCCCTCAGCCTGAAGACCCTTCGGGCAATCATGTTTCTCATGTAGAGTTCAGGGATGCATTCACCACTCTTGCTCAATTATTCACTGCCTAGAATGAATGACCAACTATCATTTCAGCCAACCCAGTGGCCAATTCAGCTGCAGCTAGAATTTAAGACTTCACCCGAATGAATCCTCCGTCTTTCACAAGGTCTAAGTTAGATAAGGACCCGTAAAAATTCCTACATCAGATTTAGAAGGTAACAGATGTTATAGGGGTGACTACTATGGAGAGTGCTGATTTAACCACATATCAGTTGCAGGATGTGGCTTATACTTGGTACAAACAGTGAAAGTCAGAAAGGTTAGATGATGTAGGCCCTATAGAGTGGGAGGAGTTTGCCTCTGCTTTCCTTGATAGATTCTTTCCGCTACATCTTAGAGAAGCTAAGGTGCTAGAGTTCATCAACCTCAGGTAGAAAAGTATGACGGTAAAGGAGTATTCTATCAAATTTAATCAATTAGCTAGATATGCCCCTTATGTGGTTGCAGACGGTAGAGCCAAAATGAGTAAGTTCGTGTCAGGGGTGAATGATAGTCTGGTAAACGAGTACAGATCTACCATGTTGAATAGTGATATGAATTTAGCTATACTTATGATGTATGCTCAGCAGATAGAGGAGCAAAAAATTAGGACAAGAGAGAGACAGAGTAAGAGAGCAAGGACAAATAGTTTTAGCTTTTCTTAGCCTTAGTCACAGGGTGGTAATCGTTCTCAACATAGTTAGAAATTCTTAGTCCCAGCTCTATCCTCAGCTAGTGTACCAGCAACTAAGTCCAGAAATGACCGTCATGATGGAACGCCAAGCTCCGAGGCCCAGGGTAGTAAAAATAGAAGTCTTACTTATCCACTTTGCAAAGAGTGTGGTAAGAATCATCTAGGTGCATGTAGGGCAGGCAGTGATGTATGCTTTGGGTATGGCAAGCCAAGCCACAGGATATGAGAGTGTATATTTCTAGAACAGAGGGGTTAGGAGTTTCGTCAGCAAGGTACCAAGAGTGGTTAGCGTCAGAATAGACTTTATGCACTCCAGACCCGTCATGATCCAAAAAGTTTCCCTGACTTAGATTCGGGTAGGTTACCAGTCTTTCATGTTCATAGTATGCATTTTTAGATCTCTTTCTCTCATTTGAGCATATGTTTCAGCATGAGTTAGCTAGTAAAGCCAGCAAGTCAGTTTAGCAATCGAGTAGTCAGATTTGTATAGCTTGTTTTCTCATGCTAGCATCTATTCATGCTATCTAAAACCTCAAAGAATGTAACTATTTCAAGGTAGAAGCTCCTAGTAGTTGCAATTCAATTCATCTAATGCATCATTCATTATTTTCTGACACCCAAATTTTAGTTATAATCTAGTTCATAGATGCCTTGTGCATTACCCAGTATCTCTGTAAGGTACGCATTCTTAGAGGGACATAGCATCCCAAAGGGGAGATACCCTACCTTCTCTTAACGCTCTCATGTCTTAGATCTTTTAGTTTCTCCTTTCATAACGAATTCAGTTTAGAATAGAGGGTACTTATAAGTTGACCCTCAAGTTAGGCCTTAGCTGTAAGTCAAGTATTCAGAGGCTCAATTCTGTTCATGATGTTCAGTTCATATGTCACGTAGCAGACTCAGTCATGTTCTCATGTTTCAGTTCAATCTTAGTCCCTTTACCATTGCAGGTTTAGTCATATATTCGTAAGTCAATTCAGTCGTGTATTCATGTATCAGATATGCATGGTCAGCTTATCAGTACTTTCAATCATGCATTCATGTATCATGTCAGTCATATAGTCATGCATAATAAGTGTATGGATTCATTTTTTCTGTTATGCATCAGATATGCATTCTCATTTGAGAAACTCAGTTCATCAGAACACTCAGTCCTATATACATAAATCAGTTAAACATGCATCAGATATGCATGTTCAGTGCGACGTATTCAGCTTATCAGTCATGTCAGTCTCGAAACCAGGTTCAGTAGTGTAAGTATTGTACGTACTTCAGTCAATCATTTCTTCTATCTCAGTCATTCGAGGATGAATGTTCGCAAGGGAGATATATTGTAATACCCCATATTTTGGACGAGAATGAAAATCCATCATTCCTATGCATGGATGTTTCAAAAGCCTCAAATCCTATATATATTTAGTGTATTAATCAATTATGTAGTGTGCGAATCTGTTTGAGCATGAATTTAGATCATATAGGTCCCCTAACTCAAGTATAAGTTGAAAGCTTTCCTATCGTTCAAGTTTTAGTAAGCGTCAAAACTTGGGTCAACTTCAATCGACCATAACTTACTGTATATGATGAACTAGGTGGCTTACTATATATCAAATAAAATATCTTTGAATTATCTTTCCAACGATACTAATTTTGGCTAAAAAAGAGTTATGCCTATTTTACTCTAGCATGTCAGGCTAGAAACAGTGTGACGATATTCGTGATAGCCTATCACATTTGTGATGCCCTATCATGAAGGTCGTCAGCCTTAGGCAGAAACCAGCTCCTAAGTAACGACATTTGTGATAGCCTATCACATTTGTGATGCCCTATCACGAAGGTCGTCAGCTATGATTTTCAGCAACTGGGAAATTATTTTATAAGGGTATTTTAGTCTTTTCCTTCACCTTCCACGACTTATAACCCTATAGAGGCGTAATTTTTCCCATTTATATTCAGTTAAGCATCTTAAAAACCCTCTCTTACACTCTCAACCACCAATTAGGATTTCTATCAATCTCATCTCTCAAAAGCAAGATTCAAGCCTTTTTCCTAGATAATCAAGAATTAAGTTTCCCAATCCAAGAACTCTCTAGAAAATCATCAAGGTTTCCTTTCTAAGGTATGCGTGTGTTCATTCATAGACTCCTTTCATCCATGAAGTTCAAGAACCCTTTTCAAAAACTATATATTATGGTTTTCATGTTATGAATGGATTGTTGATCATGTTTATGTGTTGAATGATACCAAGATAGAATCTTTATGTTTTATTATGAATCTATGACATCATATAAGTTGAAAATATGTAAGTTTGATTATTTATGACTAGTAATTAAATGATTTACACCTATTCCTAAGTTGTGCATGGAAGGTGTTTGAAAAAATACCTTAGAGACTAGAAATCATGCATTATAACTAAATTGTAACTAAGTGAAGGATTCATGATATGCAACCATATTCCAATGATTTTCATGTTGATATTGTGTCTTGTAAATGTTGTTGGGATGTCCATGAACTAGTCTTATGATATTATGCCATGCTTACTTGCAAATCCTACTTATGTACAAAATGTATGATATCCATGCACTTCATAGAATTCCCCAAGTTATGATATTATGGGTTGTTGGTGTTGGTCACGTACTCAAGTCAGTCATGTGTGTCAGTTTCCTTCCATCGAGTCCTAGGGGTATTCGTTCTCAAAAAATATAACAGTGTGCCTAGACCCATGTTATGTTATCACGATACTCAGTTAAGCCATGATCTATAGAATTCAGTTTATTCATACAACTCAGGATAACTCAGAGATCTCAGTATTTTAGCTGTAACTTCAGTATTCACAGCCAATCTCAGTAACTTCAGTACTCTTAATTAGTCTTCAAAACTCATTATATTCCATCCATCATCAGAATCCAGTAAACTTAATTTTAGCTTTGCTAAATAATACCACTATTTTCAGTTCAGTTAATCAGCATCGGTTCAGCAAATCAGTTCAGTTAAGTTATTTAGTTCAACCCAGTTATTTTATTCAGTGTCTTTCAGATGGAGTAGCATTCAGCACCGAATGAACCTAGGGATGGGGGCTCACCTGCTAGAATAGGACTGAGATCCCTAGAAGTAATCCCTAATTTCCAAAACTATGTTGCCAGCGTAGGTATGAGATGTCACCCGTTTGATAGGACTGACATACTCAGGAGTCACTCGTTAGCATATTTATATATATAGGACTGATCCTAAGAGTCACCCGCTAGATTAGGACTGACTCCACAGTAGATGTCTTTACTGGTGGTGAGGTACTGATACCCTTCCAATCAGGAAAGAGATTAGACCCCATTCAGCTTAGCTTGTGGCATGTCGATTAGATGAAAACATTCCACAGTTTCAGTTACAGATTCAGGACTATCAGATACAGTCAACTTAGTTCAAGAGTACAGATTCAGTACTGTTAGAGACAATCAATCCTTATCATTATAAATAGACTTCAAGATCACCCATTAGACAGGACTAATCTCAACTATAGTTAAACAGTATCATATTCATTAGATTTAAAGAGCAGCCGCTAGATAGGACTAATCTCAGACTAAGTCAAATCATCCTTATTATCAGTATACTCATGATCACTCGCTAGATAGGACTAATCTTAAATTTAGTTACTCCAAGTAGAAGGAACTCAGATAGTTCCATCAGAACTTAGAATGTCAGATACAGTCGCTCAGTATCGGTTATATCGATTAGTCCAATCATTACATTTATATCAGCTATATCAGTTATCATAAATAACATTATTAGTATTCAGTTTCAGGATTGTTAGACACAGTAAACCAGACCAGTTCTTCATAATTTGAACTGTTAGAAATAGTCGTTCATCTATTCAGTATCTCAATATCAGTACACTCATGTTGTCAGTATTTGGACTCAGTAGTCAGTATCTCCATGAGTTCAGTTATAGTTATTTATGCAAGTATGTATTCTCACGTTCATATTATCAGCATTGTTCATGCGTATAACCCTTTGAATTTAGCCTACCTCACTCATATACTCAGTACATTCAGACGTACTGACGCATTTGCGCTATGGTGCTTTCTCTTATGTTATACCATAGGTTCAGAGGCACAAGCTCCAGGTCAGCAGTAGCATTCCAGTGTTCAGAGTTTGCAGTGAGTCCTTCTCATTCGAGGACGATATGATTATTGATACATTTACTATTCAGTTTCTAGATAGAGTTAGTTAGAGACATGTTCCTTCAAATCCTTATTTAGTTCAGTTAGAGGCTTTCAGACTAGATGTTAGATTAGATATTCAGATCTCATTATTTTCAGTATTTATGACTTTTTTTGGTATTATTATACCTTTTTTTTTAGAAATTTTGTTATTTGACGTTGATTCAGTTTGAACCTTATAGCCTTTCATGTTCATGTTTCCATATTTTATAATATATTATGCAGTATACAGGTATAAATATCAGTCATGGATTAGCTTGTGGTCCTTTGGGATAATGAGCACCATGTAGCATTCCAGTTCAGAAAATTAGGGTGTTACAAACTTAGTACCAGAGCCTAAGGTTCAATAGAGTCCTAGGAATTCTGAAAGCCGTATCTAGTAGAGTCTTGTACATGCGTGTGTTATGCACCACACTTATGTGCAAGAGGCTATGAGATGTTTTAGGAACAGTTTTCCTTCTTTCAGTGTTCCTATCATACCAGTGATCATAATCTCAGTCTAATCTATTTCTCTCTTTCTTCAACATACATGCCACCTAAAAAAAGAAATGGGAATCAGTCAGCCCCTCAGGCGGAAGACCCTTTGGGCGATCATGTTTCTCATGCAGAGTTTAGGGCTGTATTCACCACTCTTGCTCAGTCAGTCGCTACCTAGAATAAATGACCTGCTATTATTTCAGCCAACCCAGTGGCCAATTCAGCTGTAGCTATAATTCAGGACTTCACCCAAATGAATCCTCCATCTTTCACAGGGTTTAAGTCAGATAATGACCCACAGAAATTCCTAGATCAGATTTAGAAGGTAATAGATGTTATGGGGGTGACTAATATGGAGAGTGCTAATTTAGCCGCATATCAGTTGCAGGATATGGTTCATACTTGGTATAAATAGTGGAAGTTAGAAAGGTTAGATGATGCAGGCCCTATAGAGTGGTAGAAGTTTACCTTTACTTTTCTTGATAGATTCTTTCCGCTAGATCTTAGAGAAGCCAAGGTGCTAGAGTTCATCAACCTCAGGTAGGGAAGTATGATAGTAAAGGAGTATTCTCTCAAGTTTAATCAATTAGCTAGATATACCCCTCATGTGGTTGCAGACGGTAGAGCCAAGATAAGTAAGTTCGTGTCAGGGGTTAATGATAGTGTGGTAAATGAGTGCAGATCTGCCATGTTGAATAGTGATATGACTTTAGCCAGACTTATGATGTATGCTCAACAGATAGTAAAGCAGAAAATTAGGACGAGAGAGAGACAGAGTAAGAGAGCAAGGATAGATAGTTTCAACTTTGCTTAGCCTAAGTCACAGGGTGGTAATCGTTCTCAACATAGTCAAAAATTTTTAGTCCCAACTCCAACCTCAGCTAGTGTACCAGCACCTAAGTCCAGAAATGACTATCATGATGGAACGCCAAGATCCGAGGCCTAGGATAGTGAAAATAGAAGTCTTACTTATCCACTTTGCGAAGAGTGTGGTAAGAATCATCTAGGTGCATGTAGGGCAGGTAGTGATGTATGCTTTGGGTGTGTCAAGCCAGGCCACAAGATGCGAGATTGTAGAGTTCTAGCACAGAGGGGTAAGGAGTTTTGTCAGCAAGGTACCAACAGTGGTTAGCATCAAAATAGAGTTTATACACTCTAGACCTGTCATGATCTAGAAAGTTTCCCTAACTTAGATTCGGGTATGTTACCAGTCTTTCATGTTCATAGTATGCATTGTTAGATCTCTTTCTCTCATTTAAGCATATGTTTCAGCATGAGTTAGCTAGTAAAGCCAGCAAGTCAGTTTAGCAATCGAGCAGTCAGATTTGTATAGCTTGTTTTCTCATCCTAGCATCTATTCATGCTATCCAAAACCTCAGAGAATGTACCTATTTCAAGGTATAACCTCATAGTAGTTGTAATTCAGTTCATCTAATGCATCATTCATTAGTTTTTGACTCCTAAAGTTTAGTTATAATCTAGTTCACAGATGCCCTGTGCATCACCCAGTATCTCCGTAAGGTAAGCATTCTTAGAGGGACATAGCATCCCAAGGGGGAGATACCCCACCTTCTCTTAACGCTCTCATGTCTTAGATCTTTTAGTTTCTCCTTGTATAATGAATTTCGTTTAGAATAGAGGGTACTCATAAGTTGACCCTCAAGTTAGACATCAGCTGTAAGTCAAGTATTCAGAGGTTCAGTTCAGTTCATGATGTTCAGTATATATGTCATGTAGCAGACTCAGTCATGTTCTTATGTTTTAGTTCAATCTTAGTGCCTTTACCATTGCTGGTTCAGTCGCATGTTCGTGAGTCAGTTCAGTTATGTATTCACGCATCAGATATGCGTGGTTAGCTTATTAGTACTTTCAATCATGCATTAATGTATCATGTCAGTCATATAGTCATGCATCAGATATGTATGGATTCATTTTATCTATTATGCATCAGATATGCATTCTTATTTGAGAAACTCAGTTCATCAAAACACTCAGTCCTACATTTATAAATTAGTTACACATGCATCAGATATGCATGTTCAGTGTGACTTATTCAACTTATCAGTCATGTCAGTCTCGAAACCATGTTTCAGTAGTGTAAGTCTTGTATGTACTTTAGTTGATCATTTATTCCATCGAAGTCATGTGAGGACAAATGTTCCTAAGGGAGAGATATTGTAATACCCTACGTTTTGAACTAGAATGAAAATCCGTCATTCCTATGCTTGGATGATTCAAAAGCTTAAAATCCTATATAAATTTAGTGTGTTAATCAATTATTTAGTGTGGGAATCTATTTAAGCATGAATTTTGATCATATAGGTCCCCTAACTCAAGTACAAGTTGAAAGCTTTCCTATCGTTCAAGTTTTAGTGAGCGTCAAAACTTGGGTCAACTTCAATCGACCATAACTTACTGTATATGACGAACTGGGTGGCTTACTATATATCAAATAAAATATCTTTGAATTATCTTTCCAACGATACCAATTTTGGCTAAATCCGATTCGGAGAAAAGAGTTATGCCTATTTTACTCTAGCATGTCAGGCTAGAAACAGAGTGACGACATTCATGATAGCTTATCACAGTTGTGATGCCCTATCACGAAGGTCTACAACCTTAGGAAGAAACCAGATCCTAAGTTACGACATTTGTGATAGCCTATCACATTTGTGATGCCCTATCACGAAAGTCGTCAGCTATGATTTTCTGCAACTTGGAAATTATTTCATAAGGGTATTTTGGTCTTTTCCTTCACCTTCCACGACTTTAAAGAGGTGTATTTTTTCCCATTTTTATTCAATTAAGCATCTTAAAAACCCTCTCTTACACTCTCAACCATAAATTAGGGTTTCCATCAAACTCATCTCTCAAAAGAAAGATTCAAGCCTTTTTCCTAGATAATTAAGAATTAAATTTCCCAATCCAAGACCTCTCTAGCAAATCATCAAGGTTTCCTTTCTAAGGTATGAGTGTGTCCATTCATGGACTCCTTTCATCCATGAAGTTCAAGAACCCTTATCAAATACTATATATTATGGTTTTCATGTTATGAATGGATTGTTGATCATGTTTATGTGTTGAATGATGCCAAGATAGAATCTTTATGTGTTATTATGAATATATGACATTATATGGGTTGAAAACATGTAAGTTTGATTATTTATGATGAGTAATTGTATGATTTACACCTATGCCTAACTTGTCCATGTAAGGTGTTTGATAAAATACCTAAGAGACTAGAAATCATGCATTATAGCTAAATTGTAACTAAGTGAAGGATTCATGATATGCAACCATATTCCAATGATTTTCATGTTGATATTGTGTCTTGTAAATGTTGTTGGGATGTCCATGAACTAGTCTTATGATATTATGCCATGCTTACTTGCAAATCCTACTTATGTACAAAATGTATGATATCCATACACTTCATGGAATTCTCCAAGTTATGATATTATGGGTTGGTAATGTTGGTCACGTACTCAAGTCAGTCATGTGTGTCAGTTTCCTTCCATCGAGTTCTGGGGGTATTCATACCCGAAAAATATAGCTGTGTGCCTAGAGCCATGTCATGTTATCACGATACTCAGTTAAGCCATGATCTGTAGATTTTAGTCAGTCATGTCACTTAGGAAAACTCAAAAATCTAAGTAGTCTCAGTAGTTTAGTAATCTCAGTACTCAGTCTATAACTTTAGTATTCACAGTCAATCTTAGTAACTTCAGTACTCTTAA
Source organism: Capsicum annuum (assembly GCF_002878395.1). Lineage (NCBI taxonomy): Eukaryota > Viridiplantae > Streptophyta > Magnoliopsida > Solanales > Solanaceae > Capsicum > Capsicum annuum. The sequence goes on along the minus strand of NC_061119.1, from coordinate 194,490,962 downwards.
TCAGTCCTCAGAACTTATTATATTCCATCCGTCATCAGAATCTAGTAAACTCAATTTTAGCTCCGCTAAATGATACCACTATTTTCAGTTCAGTTAATCAGTATCAGTTCAGTAAATCAATTCAGTTAATTTATTTAGTTCAGCCCAGTTATTCAGTTCAGTGTCTTTCAGATGTGAGTAGGATTCAACACTGAGCAAACCTAGGGATGGGAGCTCACCTGCTAGAATAGGACTGAGATCCCTAGAAGCAATCCCTAACTTCCAAAACTACGTTGCCAGTATAGGTACGAGATGCCACCCGTTAGATAGGACTGACATACTCAGGGGTCACCCGTTAGCACCATTCCATTCAGGGCAGAGATTGGACCCCAGTCAGCTTAGCTTGGGGAATGTCGGTTAGATGAATACATCCCACAGTTTCAATTACAGATTCAGGACTATCATATACAGTCAATCAGTTTAGTAGTACAGATTCTGTATTGTTAGAGACAATCAATCCTTATAATTATAAATAGACTTCAAAATCACCCATTAGACAGGACTGATCTCAACTATAGTTAAACAGTATCAAAATCATCAGATTTAAAGATCACCCGCTAGATAGGACTGATATCAGACTAAGTCAAATCATCCTTATTATCTGTATACTCATGATCACCCATTAGATAGACTGATCTCATATTTAGTTACTCCAAGTAGAACAGAACTCAGATAGTTCTATTAGAACTTAGACTGTCAGATACAGTCGCTCATATCGGTTATATTGATTAGTCTAATCATTACATTTATATTAGCTATATCAGTTGTCATAGCTAACATTACCAGTATTCATTTTCAGGACTGTTAGAAACAGTCAACCAGACCAGTTCTTTATAATTTGAACTGTCAGAAATAGTCGTTCATCTATTCAGTATCTCAGTATCAGTACACTCATATTGTCAGTATTCAGACTTACTAGTTAGTTTCTCCACGAGTTCAGTTGCAGTTATGTATGCATGTATGTATTCTCACGTTCATATTAGTTAGCATTGTTCATGCATATAACCCTTTCCATTTAGCCTAACTCACTCGTATACTCAGTACATTCAGACTTACTGACCTATTTGCGCTATGGTTCTTTCTCTTATGTTACACCATAGGTTCAGAGGCACGAGCTCCAGATTACTAGTAACATTCCAGTGTTCAGAGTTTGCAGTGAATCCTTCTCATTCGAGGACGATATGATCATTTCTATATTTACTATTTAGTTGCTATATGGTGTTAGTTGGAGACAGGTTTCTTCAACTCCTTATTCAGTTTAGTTAGAGGCTTTCAGACTAGATATCAGATTAGATATTCAGATCTCATTATTTTCAGTATTTATGACTTGTTTTGGTATTGTTATACCTTTTTTTAGATATTTTGTTATTAGACGTTTATTCAGTTCGAACCTTATGTCCTTTCATGTTCATGTTTCCACATTTTATGATATATTATGCATTATACAGGTACAGATATCAGTCATGGGTTAGCTTGTGGTCCTTCGGGGTCATGAGCACCGTGTAACATTCTAGTTCAGAAAATTGGGGTATTACAAATGCGATACTATCCTTACAATTTTATATAGAGATAATTCAGCATGCATAGCACAACTTAAGGGAGGATTCATAAAGGGAGATAGAACAAAGCATATTTCACCAAAGCTTTTCTACACACATGAGCTCTAAAAGAATGGTGATATTAACGTGCGACAGATTCGTTCAAGTGACAATGTGGCTGATTTATTCACCAAGTCTCCTTCAATTGCAACTTTCAAGAAGATGATGTAAAAGATAGACATTCAATGAGGGAGTGTTATAAATATATTACCATATATAGTGAATGTCTACTTTACCATATATAGTGGATGTCTACTTTTCCATATATAGTGAATATCTACTTTACCATATTAGTTTTCTCCTATAAATAAAGGGTTTTTCCCTTCATTGTAATGAACCCATCAAGAGATCTCTTAAGAGAAATAATAATCACTCTCTCTTCTCTCTCTCTATTCTTCTTCTACTTTGCTTTATATTTCATAACACGTTATTAACACTAGACTTTGCCAAACATGCTGAAATTATAAATCTAAAAGTAATTTCAAGGTTAGTAATTCCTTATATTATTTGTCTTTTGATACTAATGATATAATTATTATTGGATTTGAGGAAAAATAATTGGTTTGGAACCACTTATGCTTTAAATTTGTTCACGAAGAAAAATATTGTTAAAAGATATGATGATGAATAAAAGTCTCATCGTTTTGTAGCCTAAGACGCCTTTGTATGGATTAGACATTGAGTTTGAATCTCAATGTACCATATTGATGATATTATGATGGTAGGGCAAAATAATGGGTATTTGGTGAAAATTCATGAAACATGTCCCGTTAACTATGCACCATTCCTTGATTTGAATGTGGTAGCAATAAATCATATGTATGTCTCAATTTGCTTTTGTGGTAGCTACATAATTTGATACACTTAAGGCACGATTATAGTTCATTCATGCTGATGAAAATTTTGATTATTATAAATACAGATCTTTACCCTGGGGCGAATGTGATTGTATATACACTTGAACGTATTCTTTGTTGTGAAGATATCACAATCCACCTCTAAAAGAGGTAGAATAATTAGAAGATTTAATATCTTCAAGTTACTGTGATAAGAAACATAAAAGTGAAATGTTACACAAGTATGATGAAATCACATGCCATAATAAACGACTAAGAATTTATTGTCTATTGATACAAAATTAATGTCACAGTAAATAAGAAGTTTAATATAGTAAAAGACACATGTCATGGTAAACTTGGAGTTTACTAGTACAAATAAAATTATAAGTTGACATGAATGATTATGACATCCCGAAGATGTGCATATTGAGTACTAAACATATATTGAAAAATTCAAAAATTCTTCATGAACTTTAATGTTTCTTGTTCTCATGATACGTTGGTTGGACCAACTAATTTTGGGATTGAATTCCTTAAAATCTGAAAAGTATACAAGGTGAATAAGGGCTCGTTCACCTATCATGTGAATTATTAAGATAAATTAATAACATGATCACTATGTATATTTATTGTCAACTAGCAGTTTGACATTCATAAAATTGCTTGCTCAATAAAATTGAGTCAAGAGCATATTTTTCAGATTGTGTAATCATTCATCTTGATGATGATGGTTTGGCACTGAATGCCTTTAAGAAATAGCTAAAACATCGCTAAGGAGAACAAAGCTTCATGTGTTGGTCTGAAATATGATATATTGCATACAATAGCACTTGTATGCATTACACTAATAAATTATGATTAATTCCCCCTCAAAGTTGGTTCTGTGTCAGGAACCACATGTTGTCCATCTAATATTTTTGTTGTGTGGTATACGGTTAATGAATATACCATAATGCACAAAGAAGGATTTCTCAAAGAAGATGACGGACGTATGTTAGTTTTCCTAACATAAAGGGGAGATTATAAGCAACTAAGAAATATGTTAGGAATTATCATTAGATCTTCTGCAAAAGATAATTCAAGTCAAATGCCAAAAGCATCTCATATTAAGCTGCAAGTACTCCTTCCTAAAGGATAAAGTGTATGTATGAATGAAGCATGATAGACCAATCGGTTTCAAATAAAATAATTCTTAAAAAGGATAAAGAGCAAATAATCATAATAAGAAGGCAATGTGCTCTTGAAGATCCTATGCCATAACAATTCATGAAACCTTAGGAGAGGTTCAGGTACCTGAAAATAATGAGTTTTGGGATCTCAAAATGTAATGTAACATTTTGAACCAATACAAAATGATATATCATCAATATCTTTGACACAATATTGGTGTAATATTGTAAAAGATTACGAGGATCTGAATTCTACGTTTATTTAAGCATGCTGACGTAGAAACATTTATCAAGTGACATGAAAGGGTGCATCTTGGTATGTGAAAATTTATTTTATTTGCACTCCACACACTTGAAGATGTCACACATGAAATGATATTATCACTTGACAAAATATATCTTGCAAATACTATAAGGCCTAATATAGCCTTTTTGATTAATTTGTTAGCACCGCATAGTTTTGCTCCTACTAGGAGACATTGAAATTGGATTAAAACATGATCGTACATTATTATTAGGATTACAGTATCGATCTTATTAATTATGCTGATGCTATGTATTTAATTAACCCGCATAAATCTCGATCTTAAACAAGCTTTGTGTTCACATGTGGAGATACTGCCATATCTTGAAAATATACAAAGAAGTCTATCTATCCACTTCATCAAACCATGCTAAGATAATAACTATTTATGAAAAAAGCCAAGAATGAGTATGGTTAAGATTCATGATACATCTCATTCTAGAAAAATGTGGCGTGAAATACGATACTGTACCTACAATTTTATATAGAGATAATTCAGCATACATAGCACAACCTAAGGGAGAATTTATAAATGGAGATAAAATGAAGAAAATTTTGTCAAAGCTTTTCTACACACATGAGCTCTAAAAGAATGGTGATATTAACATGTGACAGATTTGTTCAAGTGATAATGTGGCTGATTTATTCACCAAGTCTCCTTCAATTGCAACTTTCAAGAAGATGGTGTAAAAGATCAAAATACAAAAGTTCAAGGATGTTCTCATCAGGGAGAGTTAATATGTGCTGTATTCTTTTTCCCTTACGAGGTTTTGTCCTACTGGATTTTTCTTGAAAAGTTTTTAATGAGGTAGTCTATATGCGTATTGTTAGAGATGTGTACTCTTTTTCCTTCACTAGATTTTTTTACCACTGGATTATTTCCAGTAAGGTTTTAAGGAGGTACATTATCTATCAATTAGACATTCAAGGGAGAGTGTTATAAATATATTTACATATATTGTGAATGTCTACTTTACCATATTACTTTTCCCCTATAAATAAAGGGGTTTTCCCCTCATTGTAATGAACCCATTAAGAAATCTCTCAAGAGAAATAATATTCACTCTCTCTTCTTTCTTTGTTCTTTTTCTTATTTGCTTTATATTTGATAACATGTTATTAGCACGAGACTCTACCAAACATACTGAAATAATAAATCTAAAGGTAATTTCAAGGTTATTAATTCCTTATGTTATTTGTCTTTTGATAATAATGATATAATATTGTTGGATTTGAGGAAAAATAATTGGTTTGGAACCACTTATGCTTTAAATTTGTTCATGAAGAACAATATTGTTAAAAGATATGATGATGAATAAAAGTCTCATCATTTTATATCCTAGGATGCCTTTATATGGATAAGACATTGAGTTTGAATATCAATGCATCATATTGATGATATTATGATGGCTAAGGCAATATAATGTGTTTTCTGTGAAAGGTCATTGTAACACCCCATACTTTTCCTTGTTCAATTTAACGTTGAGAATGTATAGCGTTGGCTTCAAGAGAGAATGACTTTTCATACATATAGAATTTTTCAGGTTTAGACCCTCCAATGTGTAGGGATTTGAATTAAACTACCAATGATATAAGATTCTTCTTAACCCTATAACTGGACGAGAATTTATGGTGATTTTAAGTTCCAGTTATAAAACACCATGATTTGGGCCTGTAACGTGTCATAGAGAAGTGTAAAATCACCATTTTCAAATTTCAGTAAGACCCTGCAATCATACCATGTCATGGAGAGGTCTAATATCCCAATTGTCAATTTCTAGTGAAATTTTGTGATTCTACCACATCGAGGTGATGTCCAATTTCATAATTGTCACTTTCCATGAGCCTCTTTGATAATAGTTCATCACAGAGGTAGCCAAAAAGGAAATTCAGAAGCGTACCGCAATAGCTTGCATCACGGTGATTTTTCAGGTCCGATTGGCATTTTCCAATAGGCCACCGCGATAATGGCGTGTCGCGCCGTAGACCAATTTTGGGAAATTTTCCTAGTCCGAGTAAAATTTTAAAAGGGGATTTTTGGTCCTTTCTCTAGCCCCAAGTCATGAAAAAACAAATCATTTAACCTATACTAAGCGTATTACCCACTTTTCACCAAAATAATCTTAAACAAAACTCTAGATCATCAAAGCTTACTCCCTAAGAAATCCAATTCCCTCATTAATTCTCCAAGGTAATTCAAAATTTAGGATTCCCAACTCAAGAACTTAAAAGAAATTCAACTTTGAAAGCATCAATAGGGATTCAAGATTCAAGCCTTAGCATCTAGTTCATCAATTGAGGTATGTGGGCTTTTTCAACAAGGATAATCCTTTCATCCTTGTGCCCAAAACTTATTTCAATTACAAATTTACTAAATTTTATATGATTTCCCATGAAATTAAAGTTAGGGTTTACACCCAATATTGCTATTTATGAGATTATAAGATTTCAAGGGATTTAGAAGTTGAATTGCATGTCTATATTCATATTTTTATCCATACTATAAAAATTTCCAGATTTTAAGTTGATTTATAAATGTTTACATTACCATGCATGAATATTATGATGTTTTAACATGAGTTTGATGCATAGGTCATTAAGCCCTAATTAAAGATTGTTATTTCAAGATTGATTAAGGTATGAACACTTTATGACTAGACTTTTTTAGATTATTAATAAGATTTGACCTTTTGGTCTCAAGAATATATATGAAATCCACTTTACATATTTAAATTACATATTTAGTTTTACAGATATACAGTTAGTTTTCATTATAAACCATTGTACTATTTTAGAAGTGGATTTCCATCAGAATGAGCATACAGATTTAATGGGAGTAGTATTTAGCACTAGGATGGGTACCTTACTACGGTTCCATACCCTAGAACTACGTGCCAACATAGGATTTAGATTATTCCCACTTATACGTGGATGATAGATATGTGATCACTTAGATAGGTTATACTCTTGCCAAGATTATGACTCCTCTCCCCAACATGAGGATTTCTCCTTAGAGGGAGAAGAAAGTTGGACTCCATGAATTCTCACATGGTTTATGTTGGTTAGAAGAATCTCCCATGCATAATAAATTTTCAGCTTTCTATACCCTTAAGATAAAGTATTTTTCCTACAACTTTAAAGTTTTTGAGTTTAAAATATTGCTTTACCTAAGTTTTTAGATGAAGACTTACAGCTTTCACTTGGCCTGTATGATTTGAGAATAAGAATAAAATATAGATTTCAGAACTAAGTGTAATGGCTCACAAGATTTATTCTATATGCTTTATTGTTCATGATTTATGATCTTTAGTTTTCAGATTACTCCAGCCTTTGTGAGTCATTTACCTTTAGCATGCATGATTTTATAAATTGTGATGATATTGATTGCTTATTACATTCACCCCCATATGCTTAGTACATTCCCAAGGTACTGATCCACATCTACGTCTATGTGCTACATTGTTTCATAATGTAGGTTCAGGTGCTCAGTCTCAGCAGCGTGAGTGATTTTCGAGCATCTTATCTACAATCTGGAGTTGGTGAGTCTTAATAGTTTGGGGACTTAGCTATTCATATTTCCAGTTTATTAGTAGATGATTTTATATTCATTTAGACAGTTTGAGTCAGCTGGGGCCTGTCCCAGTGACTCTCTAGATTTCAGTCAGTAGAGGCTTGTCGGACTACTAGATTCAGTTTTATATTTTAGTTGCAGTATTCATATTTTCAGTATTTGCCTTGTCAGACTGATGAGATTAGTATTTTTAGATATACTCAGATAATTCAAATAGTTTTTCTGCATTTATTATGATTTTATATTCATATCTTCCTATTCTGAGGCTCAAATTTGGTACAAGGCAGGCAGGGTTAGGTCAGGACTACTTATAGTTTGGAGCACCTTGTGACATCCTGGGAATTAGATTTTGGGGTGTTACAAACTTGGTATCAGGGCCTAAGGTTTTAGAGAGTACTAAGGATTTAGACAAGCCGCGTTACGTAGAGTCTTGATCATCGATGTGAAGCATGCCACATCTATGAGCATGAGGCTATAGAGTATTTTAGGAAATCATTTCTTTTTTCATGATCTATCATGTATTCAGTGTCTCTATCTGCTTCTAACTCGTACTTTCATGTGACAGAAAATACCTCCTCGTCGAGCTAACACATGCAGAAATGATAACCAACCACCTCAGCCCATAGACCCTTTGAATGAGAATATGTCACATGCAGAGTTTCAGCCTGCCTTTTAGGCGCTAGGCTAAGCTGTGACAACTAATGTTCAGGGAAACCGTCAGGCTGCAGTCCCATTTCAGTAAAATAAGGACTTAGCCGCAGCCAAAATTTAAGATTTTATGTGAATAAACCCGCCAAAATTCTTTGGGTTGAAGGCTGGTAAGGACCCATAGTTTTATCTAGATTAGGTAAAGAATATCACCCAGATTATGCATATTTCTGAAGAGAAAAGTATAGAGTTGGCATCTTATAGGCTGAAGCTCTCCTAGGGGAACCTCCCGATAGAGAGATAGAATTTAGTATTGACCTTCTTACAGAATTTAGTATTGACCTTCTTCCAGATACTCAGCCTATATCCATTCCTCCTTATCGTATGGCTCCAACTAAACTTAAAGATTTAAAGCAGCATCTTAAAGATATTTTAGATAAAGGTTTCATAAGGCTCAGTATTTCTCCATAAGGTGGTCCCGTCCTATTCATGCAAAAGTAAAATGGTTCTTTGCGAATGTGCATCAACTATCGTTAGCTAAATAAGGTCATAGTCAAGAACAAATACCCTCTTCCTAGAATTGATGACCTATTTGATTAACTCTAAGGTGCAAGTTATTTCTCAAAGATAGACCTTAGGTCAGGCTATTATCAGCTTAATGTAAGGGAATATGATATTCCAAAGGTAGCTTTCAGAACCCATTATGGTCATTTTGAGTTTTTAGTCATGTCCTTCAGACTAACCAATGCCCCAACAGCCTTCATGGACTTGATGAATAGAGTGTTCAAATAATATCTGGACATGTTGTCATAGTCTTTATTGATGATATTCTTGTCTACTCTCATAATAAGGATGATCAAGCAGACCATCTTACAAATATGTTACAGACTCTTAGGGATCACCAATTGTTTACCAAATTTAGCAAGTGAAACTTTTGTCTAAGGTCAATAGCTTTATTAGGTCATATTATTTCCAGAGAGGGTATTAGAGTTGATCCCCAAAGATAGAAGCCATAAAAAATTAGCCTAAACCTATCTCTCCATCAGACATTAGGAGTTTTTTGGGTCTAGCTGGTTATTACAGATGTTTTGTTGAGTGTTTATCATCCATATCATCTCCTATGTCTAGATTGACCCAAAGGAAAGTTAAGTTCCTATGGCCAGATTCATGCGATAAGAGTTTTTAAGAGTTGAAGACTCGACTCACTTCAGCCCCCGTTTTAGCATTACCTGATGGTACAGATGGTTTTGTTTTTTATTATGATGCCTCTAGAGTTAGTTTGGGTTTTGTTCTAATTCAGAGAGATAAGGTCATAGCCTATGCCTTTAGGCAACTTAAGCTTCATAAAAAGAATTACCCAACCCATGATCTTGAATTAGCTGCTGTTGTGTTTGCTTTGAAAATCTGGAGACATTTGTATGGGGTGCATGTTGATGTGTTCACGAATCACAAAAGTTTGTAGTATGTGTTTACCCAGAGAGAGTTGAATCTATGTCAAAGAAGGTGGTTAGAATTATTGAAAGATTATGACATGAGTGTGTTGTATAATCTGAGAAAGGCCAATATAGTAGAAGACGCCCTTGGTAGATTATCTATCGGTAGTGTTGCTCATGTAGGCAACGATAAGAAGAAGTTCGCTTGAGAAGTTAATCGTTTGGCTAGATTGGGTGTTAGGTTGATTGATTCAGCCGAAGGGAATATTTGGGTTCAGAGTAGCTCCGAATCTTCGCTAGTTTCAAAAGTGAAGGAGAAACAAGATATGGATTCTAGTTTGGTCAAACTGAAGGAGTTAGTTAAAGACCAAAAGGTAGAGGTTTTTTCCCAAGGGGGAGATGGTATGTTGAGATACCAAAGTAGATTATGTGTGCCATGTGTTGATGAGTTGAGATAGAGAATTATGGCTAAAACGTATGGTGCACGTTATTCGATACACCCAGGAGCCAACAAGATGTACCAAGATTTGTGGGAAATCTATTGGTGGAGTGGTATGAAGAAATATATAGCAATGTTTATAGCAAAATATGCAACTTGTCAACAGGTTAAGGTATAGCACTAAAGACCTGGTGGTTCATTGCAAGAGTTTAGTATCCCCACTTGGAAGTGGGAAGTGGTGAATATGGATTTTGTGACTGGTTTACCCCATTTGCATTGCCAGCATGATTTTATTTAGGTTATTATAGACAGATTGACTAAGTCAGTGCATTTCTTGACAGTTCACACGTCTTACACCGCTGAAGATTATGCTAAGCTGTACATCAGAGAGCTAGTTAGACTATATGGAGTTCCCTTATCTATCATCTTAGATAGGGGTACTTAGTCTACCTCTCAGTTTTGGAGATCATTTCAAAAAGGTCTTGGTACCCAAGTCCATCTTAGTTCAGCTTTCCACCCTCAGATAGATGGTCAAGCAGAGAGGACCATCCAAACTCTAGAAGATATGTTGAGAAAATATGTTCTTAATTTCAAAGGTAGTTGGGATGAGCATTTTCCATTGATTGAGTTTGCTTATAATAACAGTTACAATTCTAGCATACAAATGGCCCTATTTGAGAATCTTTATGAAAGTATATGTAGATCACCCATAGGTTGGTTTGAAGTGGGTGAGATCGCTTTGCTTGGGCCTGACGCAGTGTTTGAAGCTATGGAAAAGGTTCAGTTGATTAGAGAAAGATTAAAAATAGCCTAGAGTCATCAGAAATCATAAGCAGATATGAGAAGAAAGGACCTCGAGTTTGAGGTTGGTGATTTAGTGTATATGAATATTTCACCCATGAAAGGGGTAAAGAGATTTGAAAAAAAAGAGACGATTAGTTCCTGGTATGTTGGCTCTTATAAAATTTTGAGTCATGTTGGGAAAGTGTCTTATAAGCTTGAGTTGCCCGCAGACTTATCAACCGTTTATCCTGTATTCCACGTCTCTATACTTAAGAAGTGCATAACAACTCCACTGTTGTAGTTCCTTTAGAAAGATCAAATATTCAGAACAACCTTTCATACGAAGAGATTCTAGTTGAGATTTTAGATCATTAGATCCTTAGACTGAGGAACAAAGAAGTTCCCTTGGTCAAAGTTCTTTGGCAGAATCAGTCTGTTGAGGGCGCCACTTAGGAAGCAGAAGAAAATATGCGATCCACGTACACTCACCTCTTCTTCAAAAATTTAGATCCAGTCGGAGGTAATACTCTTCCTTAATTCAGTATCTTTCCAGTTTAAGATTCAGCTATATAGTCATCCTCATTGAAAATTCATGCACTCACAGATTAGCTTAGAATCTTAGTATAATTTAGAATCAGTTGTGCATGCTATCATATAGCCTCAGATTCCTCAGTGTCCTTAGTTGAACTAGCCACATTCGAGGATGAATGTTTCCAAGCGAGAGATATTGTAACACCCCCATACTTTTCCTAGTTCAATTTAGTGTTGAGAATGTCAAGAATTGGCTTCAAGAGAGAATAACTTTTCATACATATAGAATTTTCCAGATTTAGACCCTCCAATGTGTAGGAATTTGAATTAGCTTTCTAACGATATAAGATTCCCCTTAATCCTATAACCGGATGAGAAGTTATGGTGACTTTTAGTTTCAGTCGTAAAACATTGTGATTTGGGCTCGTAACACGTCACAGAGAAGTGTAAAATCACTATTGTTAAATTCTAGTGAGACCTCACGATCGTACTGCATCGTGAAGAGGTCCAATATCCCAATTGTCAATTTCCAGTGAGATTTAGTGATTCCACCGTGTCGTGGTGATGTCCCATTTCATAATTTTCACTTTTCTGTAAGCCTCCGCAATAATGGCGCGTCGTGGAGATGGACAAAATGGAAATTCAGAAGCATACCGTGATAGCTCCACATCGCGGTGATTTTCCAGGTCCCAGTTGGTAGTTTCCTATAGGCCACCGCGAAAACGGCGCATCGCGTCGTAGGCCAATTTTGAGAAATTTTTCCAATCCGAGTAAAATTTTAAAAGGGGCACTTTGGTCTTTTCTCTATCCCCAAGTCATGAATAACAAATCATTTAACCTATCCTAAGTGTATTATACCTACTTTTCGCCAAAATACTCTTAAACAAAACCCTAGATCATCAAAGCTTACTCCCCAAGAAATCCAATTCGCCCATTAATTCTCCAAGGCAATTCAAGATTTAGGATTCTCAACTCAAGAACTTCAAAGAAATTCAACTTTGAAAGCATCAATAGGGATCCAAGATTCAAGCCTTAGCATCTAATTCATCAATTGAGGTATGTGGGGTTTTTCAACAAAGATAATCCTTTTATCCTTATTCCCAAAACTTATTTTAATTACAAATTTACTGAATTTTATGTGACTTTCCATGAAATTAAATTTAGGGTTCACGCCCAATGTTGGTATTTATGAGATTATGAGATTTCAAGGGATTTAGAAGTTGAATTACATGTCTATGTTCATATTTTTATGCATACTGGAGAAATTTCCAGATTTTAAGTTGATTTATAAATGTTTACATTACCAAGCATGAATATTATGATGTTTTAACATGAGTTTGATGCATAGGTTATTAAGCCCTAATTAAAGAATGTTATTTCAAGATTAATTGTGCTATGAGAACTTTATGACTAGACTCTTTTTAGATTATTTATAAAGATTTGACCTTCTGGTCTCAAGAATATATATGAAATCTACTTTATAGATTCAGATTACAGATTTAGCTTTACAGATATACAGTTGGTTTCATTATAAACCATTATACTATTTTAGAAGTGGATTTCCATCAGAATAAGCATACTGATTTAATAGGAGTAGTATTTAGCACCGAGATGGGTACGTTACTACGGTTCCATACCCTAGAACTATGTCCCAACCTAGAATTTAGATTTTCCCACTTCTACATGGAAGATAAATATGTGATCCCTTAGATAGGTTATACTCACTGACAAGAGTATGACTCCTCTCCCCAACGTGAGGATTCCTCCATATGGGGACAAGAACGTTGAACTCCATGAATTCCCACATGGTTTATGTCGGTTAGGAATTGTCCATGCAAAATAAGTTTTCAGATTTCTATACCCTTAAGATAAAGTATTTTTCCTACAACTTTAAAGTTCTTGAGTTTCAAATATTGCTTTACATAAGCCTTCAAATACAGACTTATAGATTTCTCTTAGACTGTATGATTTGAGAATAAGAACAAAATACAGATTTCAGAACTAAGTGTAATGGCTCATAAGATTTATACTATATGCATTATTGTTCATGATTTATGATCTTTAGTTTTCAGATTACTCCAGCCTTTGTGAGTTATTTACCTTTAGCATGAACTATTTTATAAATTGTGATGATATATCTTACTTATTGCATTCACCCCCATGTGTTCATTACATTCCTAAAGTACTGATCCGCATATACGTCTATATGCTAAGCTCAGTCTCAACAGCGTAAGTGATTTTTGAGCATCTCATCTACATCTCCGCAGTTGGTGAGTTCTCATAGTTCGGGGACTTAGCTATTCATATTTTCAGTTTATTAGTAGATTATTCAATATTTATTTTAGACAATTTGAGTCAGCTGGGGTCTGTCCCAGTGACTCTTTAGATTTCAATCAATAGAGGCTTGTCGAACTACTAGATTCAGTTTTAGATTTTAGTTGCAATATTCAGATTTTCAGTATTTGCCTTGTCAGATTGATTAGATTAGTAGAATGCATCCAGGGTTAGCTCAGGACTACTTGTAGTTTAGAGCACTGTGTGGCATCCGGGGAATCAGATTTTGGGGCGTTACAGTCATGAAACATATCCCATTGATATGCTCTATTCCATGATGAATCTGAAAGTTGACAACTTGCTCTATTCTTGAAGTGAATGTGGTAGCAATGTATATTATGTCTAAAAAAAGATAAGTGCTGATATTTTCACACACTTATTATGATTATAATTAAAGATATGTTGGAGAAAAGTTCTCTACACTATATGTATGCCTCAGTTTGCTCCTAAAGTAGAAATATTTTAAATGAGGCTAGAAGCTATCATAATTTGATAGGCTTAAGGAACAATAATGTTCCATTCTTGGGGAATGAGAAGTTTATTAATATAAACATGCACTTGATTGTGATGGTATCACAACTTACTTTCGAAAGAGACTAGATAATTGAGAAAAGTTATTTTGAAATCTATTTCTGAAGTAGTAGATTCAAAAATTTATTCATGTAATAGTAAATCTGAAACTTACTAAAGAAAAAAGTACATGTCACGGTAAACTTGGAGTTTACTAGTATAAAAGTTGATAAATTGATATGAACGATTGCGACATCTCATAGCTGTGCATACTAGGTATTAAACATATATTAAAGAATTAGAAAATTCTTCATGAACTTTTAATGTTGATTGTTCTCATAATAAGTTGGTTGGACCAACTAATGTTGGGATTTGATCCCTCAAAATCTGAAAAGTATAAAAGATGAATATGGGCCTCTTCACCAGTCATGTGATCTATTAAGATGCATTGATATAAGATGATCACATGTGGGTATCTTGTCAACCTACAGTTTGACATTCATAAATTTGCTCACTCGATAAATCTAAGTTTGGAACATAATTTTCAGATTGTGGAATCAAGACAATTCATCTTGATAATGCTGGTTTAGTATTGAATGCCTTCGATAAATAACTGAATCATTATTAATGAGAACAAAAGCTTTATGTGTTGGTTTGGAATATTATATACAAAAGTACTTGTATGCATCAAACCAATAAATTGTGATTAATTCCACCTCAAAGTTGGTTCTGAGTCAGAAACCACATGTTGTCCATATAATAGTTAAGATGAATTACTCAAATATGAGAGGGAGATAATAAATAGCAAAAAATATGTTGGAATTATCATCAATATGATCCTCATTCAAAAGATAATTCAAGTCAAATCCCGAAAGCATCTCATAGTTAAGTTGCAAGTGCTCCTATTTTGTGTCTCTAAAGGACAAAGTCTATGCATACATGAAGCATGGTAGAAAAATCAGTTCCAAATAAAATAATCCTTGAAAAGAATAAGGTGCAAATAATCATAATAATAAGAAAATGTGCTCTTGAAGAGCCTACGACATAACACTTCATGAAACCTTATGAGAGGTTCAAGATCCTGAAAATAATGAAGTGATGAGATCTCAAAATATTATGTCACACTATGAACCGATATGAAATGATATATCATCAATATCTTTGATTCAATATTGGCGCAATATTATGAAAGATTAAGAGGATCCAAATTCTACGTTTACTTAAGCATGCTAACGTAGAAACATTTATCAAGTGACATGAAAGGATGCATCTTGGTAAGCATAAAACTTATTTGATTTGCAGTCTAGATACTTGAACATGACACTCATGAAATCTTGAAAATTTTCACTTGACAAAATTTATATGAAACTTTTTAAGGATTCAAAATGTTTGAAGAATATAAAAGTTTCTAGGAAACTTATTTAGAATCCTTATATAGTAAAAGCTTATAGCTTGAAAATCATTGAAACTCTTGGTGAGTTTTCAAAGTAATAGATTATTTGCTGAAATGAGAAATATACCAATTTGGATTGGTTATGATGTACCATATCTTATTGCAATTGGTGCACTCATGTATCTTGCAAATACTACAAGGCCTGATATAGCCTTTCCAGTTAATTTTTAGCAAGATTGCAATCCCGATCTTATTAGTTAGGATGATTTTGGGTACTTATTTAACTCACATAAATCTCGATCTCAAACATACAATGTGTTCACATGTGAGGATACAGTCATATCTTGGAGATAGCAAAGCAGTCTATCTAGCCACTTCATCGAACCATGCTGAGATAATAGCTATTCATGAAGCTAGCCGAGAATGTGTATGGTTGAGGTCCATGGTACATCTCATTCAAGAAAAATGTGGTTTGAAATATGAAAAAGTACCCATAATTTTTATAAAGATAATGCAACTGCATAGTACAACTTAATGGAGGATTCATAAAAGGATATAGAATAAAGAATATTTCGTCAAAGCTTTTTTATACACGTGATCTCCAAAAGAATGATGATTTTAACATGCAATAGATTTGTTCAAGTGAAAATGTAGCTAACTTATTCACCAATTCTCCTCCCACTGCAGGTTTCAAGAAGATGGTGCACAAGATCAGGATGCAAAGGCTTAAGGATTTTCTTATTAGGGGGAGTTAATATGCGCTGTACTCTTTTTACCTTATGAGATTGTGTCCCACTGGATTTTCCTTGTAAGGTTTTTAATGAGGTAGCTTATATGAGTATTGTTAGATATGGGTACTCTTTTTCCTTCACTAGATTTTTTTCCCACTGAATTTTTTCTAGTAAGGTTTTAACGAGGCACATTATCTATCAATTAGACATTCAACGGGGAGTGTTATAAATATATTATCATATACATTGAATGTCTACTTTACCATATATAGTGAATGTCTACTTTACCATATAATGTGTATGACTATTAATGGAAAAGTTAGAAACCCCACGGTTAGTTTTCCCCTATAAATAAAGGGGGTTTCCTTCATTGTATTAAACTCATCAAGAATCCCTCAAGAGAAATAAGAATTACTCTCTAAGAAGATAAGCTAAGATAAACATGCTTTTAACTAACTACATACCTTATATAATACTCAGACCCATGGAACAAAACCTTGACTTAGATTATATGGATACTATAAGGCATACAACAAACTAAGAGTTCTTATAGAAGTTATGCTTTTCTAGTAAGGGACTGTGGAGAAAGAAAAAAAGAATTAGTTAGGACAATAACTGATTAGAATAAGTTCTTTCCATAAAATCAATATTTCACTTTGTTATTAAAAGAGATTGTTACAAATCATAAAATTTAATCACCAAAATTGGTAAAGAAGAAAAGCAAATACAATTATATTGATGCAATTTCTTTAGGGAGCCTATATATTCACAATTCATATATTATATTGATGCATTTTCTACAATGAAACCTATGCATACACAGAATCTATACCATACTAATGCACTTTATACAGAAATATTGAGCTGATATAGTTCCTACACTATACTAATGAACTTTATACAAAAAACATGTGTGTATAGTCCCGATAACACATTAGAATCTAACTTTCTACAATCTATCTTTTGTAATAATGCAAGGTATTAATATGTTGTAATCTCTTTATTTCAATGAAAATATTCATACTCAAGTGAACAAAAGTTATTGCTATGATCAAAACTGTTAATGTAAATGATATACTCTCCAACGATCTTTATTTATTATGAATAGTTCTTTTAGTTATTTGAGTTTAATAGTTTTAATTGAAGCACAAAACATTTATTATTTTATGCTATTTTTAGAAGGAACTCCACAAGGGCGTCGCGAGCAGCACACAAGGCAAACCACTTTTGACCTTCTCGGTAGAAAGTTTATTTATCAATTTCATTTTCTAACTAATAAAATCGGTCTATTCATGCACTCCACCTTCGCTAATGAAACACGATGTTGGTTACTTGATTCTTAGAGGAGAGGTTATGCACTAATTTCTCTTCTTAAAAAGAAGACGATGTCGTTCATTTGATGAGAAATAAAAAGAAATATTGAAAATTTTACTCGATAAAGCAGTTACTTTCGAAGTAATAGATAGTTTACATTTCACATTGATACGATTTATATAGAAAACTCATATATATGCAGTTATTATACCATACTGAAAGTTACTTAAGACCTGAAAAAAATGAAGTTCTAAGCTTACATCAATCATTTACTGAATATTATTTAGACTTGCCAGTTGTTTGATTTGTATGGCTTAAAATTTTTTATTTTCTAGTATGTACATGCCATATAGAATAGTGATATAGTTCATATACTATATTGATGTAATCTCTAAACCTACAACAAACTAATACAGTTTACATACAATATTGATACAATTTATATAAAGAAACTTTGCATATGCAGTCTCTATACACTGCTTATACAATTTACATAACACATTAATAGATTTTTTAAAGAGAAAATCTATGCATATGAAATTCCTATATCAACTTGAGATAGTACATATACCACATTGATACACTTTTAAAAAGAAAAGGAAACCTAAGCATGCAAGGTTGTTTATATATCCAACTGATGCAATGTTTATAATAGATTGATACACTTTTAAAAAGAGAAGGGAACCGTCCCTATATCCCATCGGTCCACTTTTATACTAGATTGATACACTTTTAAAAAGAGAAGGAAACCTATGCATGCATACGTAGTTCCTATACCCAAATATTACAGTTTGTATACAAGATCGATACACTTTTTTTAAATAGAGTGCATTCCCTATATCAAATTGATACAATATATATACCTCATCAATACACTTTTTTTAAATAGAGGAAACCTATTCAAGCTTAAATAGTCTCTATACCAAACTGATATAGTACATATACTATACTCATACACTTTTTCAAGAAGTAGAAACATGTGTATGCATATATAGTCCCTATACCAAACTGATATAGTACATAAACTAAACTGATAAACCTTTTCAAATAGAGAGAATTCTATGCATGCATATGCAGTCTGTATACCAAATTGTTACAGTAGATATATCAAAATGATATACTTCTTGTGTAGAGTCATACATTGATGATGATGATCTATTGACCTTAAATTGAATTCTCTCTCGTATTACATATGCTTCATCCCGCTGGTTGTTGTATTTTTATTTTAATATAGTTGTATTTCCTACATTCCTATGAAAAAGATCCATTATTATAGACTTTATCTCATTATCCATGTGTTTTTTTTAAATCAAATCATCTTCAATGTTAGAAAATTGATCTGCTTCAATAAGAATATGATGAATCTGTATAGCAGTTGACGATTCACCAACTGTAAATTCAATAGGAATTTGAGTTATACACAATGATACTCATTGATGTCAAGATTTTTTCTTCATCTCCATATACAATCTGACACGCTTGTCATTGTATATAGACATCGATCCAGCTCTCACATTGTATTTTATGTCAATAAAACCTCTAGTTGCCTCTATATTTAATTGATTATATAACCCAGCAACAAAAGCATCTTAGGTATAGTCAGAGTTGAATAACACTCTGTTGATAGTGAAATTATCAAATTCGACATAAGATATCCATTGACCTTCGTGTTTTATCATTTTTGGAACTAACACTGAAGATGATACCATTATTCAGTATTAGTTTTAAGTAAATTTATAATGAAAAAAAAATGATAGAAAGCTAATAGAAAGTAGATTTTTGTAGATTTATATGAAATTTGTGGAATAAGAAAGGTAAAGCTCAGTATCACAATAGATACTGAAACGGAGATTTAGGAGTTTGAATAAAACAAAAATCGTGTATATAAAGGAAAGAAAGAAAGAAAAAGATATTTATTTTGGGTTTAACGACATTTTCGGTTATATTTAATAGTCTGACAGTAATTGTTAGTTACTGAAATTAGTTTAATAGCTATTTATGAGATATTTAAATTTGAATGCTATTATAGTGCTATTATTTTATATTTAAGTGCTATTATTTTATATTTAAGTGTTATTTGTGTTTTTTCCCCAAAATTTTATCAGGATTAAGTCATGTTTGAAAAGGGGTAGTCTTAGACAAAATTAGGTAGAATGAGCACATGATTCATATTCATTTAACACATGTTTTATATGATATATCTTAGGGTGTGTCCATAAATATATTGGCCTAAACAACAATTTTAATATAAGACTTTAAATATATACAAACACACAGAAAAAATAATAATTTAGAGTCGTACGTTTTTAATTTTAGGTACGTGTTGTTTTCAATTTAATATTCTTAAATAGCAATAAAGGCTTTAGTTATTCGCTCACTTAATAATATAAAACTAAGGAGCAAGTCTAGTATTAATAAGATGTAAGTCATATATTTATAATATATTATATTGGATGTTATTGTAAAAACTTTACTTATTAATATGAAGATTTAAGTTTTTTTAATTTAGAATTCTAAAATATTCATGGTAAATAGCTAATTTTATATATATATATATATATATATATATATATATATATAT
>NC_061119.1:194460018-194467745 GCF_002878395.1 Capsicum annuum | reverse complement strand
TTTTTTTTTTTTTTGACGATCATCAACATTATTTAAGTGAAAAAAAAATCATAAAATTCACTATTAAAATTTGTTCAGGCCTCAATATTTAGAGGCCTAAAGTACACGCTTTACTATCTTCACCCTTAAGTCACCCCGCACATATCATATGTTGATTGAATGTGACAAAATTAAAAAGAACTCATAGGAAAAACAATAAATTAAATCAATTCTTTTTAACTCTTTTCGCTCCTAATATATTAGGAGTAAAATATTTTTTTTTCTAACGACTTTTGTGTTAAAATAGTTAACTATACAAAATTATGACTTATCTTTTTGATAACTAATCACTTGTACTAACCAACAAGTATGAAAACAGAAGTACCACAGGTAAGCTACGTCCCAGTTTGTTGTTGAAGTACCACAGGTAAGCTACATCCCAGTTTGTTGTTCTAATCAAATGTCACCAATACACAGGTCCTATGCTACCTATACATAAGGAAATCTACTCAGAAGGCTAGTTGTTGTAATACATCCTGCATCTTCTTAGAGGCTCTAATATTACATATGCAAGCTAATTCTCTAGCAAGGCTCAGTAGACTTCTCTCCATATGATTGAATACTTTATTGTTCCATTCTATCCACAAAGCATGAACATATTGAGTATAGACCGTCTTCAAGATTTCAACACGGAGCAACTTTTCCTTTGTACAATTCAAGATACATTCTGTCATTCCATTTCCATTAGTTACTCTAGGTACACTTCTCTCCAACCATTGTAAGTTCCTTCCCTACAGGCTCCGAGCATAAGAGCAATGTCACGACCCGAACTATGGCCCTGGCCGTGACGGTCATCCCAAACCAATGAAGGCTTGAGATGATCCCTTAGCATTATATCATAATCATAGTCATAAATAAAGTTGTGGAAATGTGACCATAAGATCCGAAGTTCAACATTTGAAATAAAGTACTATACAAAATCTTAACAACAAAATACAAGCAACAACCCATGATCGTCTACGAAGCCTCTAAATTAAAGAATAACTCCTAAATAGGGACATGACTCCGACTATGTCATAAAAACCATAAAATGATAAATTGAAAACATAAGAGAAATGAACAATTGTCTTTCGGATAATGGAGGGCTTACCACATATCATTAGCTGTCCAAGAGAGAATATGAGTATCCTAAAGTTGTGCAGAACAATGAAAAAATGTCTTCGAACCTACATCATAAAATAATATAGCGTTAGAAGATTAGTACGACGAATACTGGCATGCAACCCAGGAAAAGGGGTAAAATATTTATTTATAAAACCTGACACAAAACTTATTTTATCATCAATAAAAATAATAATAAAGTACAGGATAGCAGACAAGGAACATAATGACATGACCCTCTAAAATTTAATCCTGAACTATGTAGCTTTCACCGTCATCTAGTAACCCACAAACTATATGGACCGGTACACTCCAACCAGGGAAGCCCCAGTCCAAGTTGGCCACACGTACTAGGGTTAGGCAAAAGTCACCAATAGAATAGAGCCACCATACATATTATCCTCATGTTAAGTACTATCCTCATGTTGAGGACACTAATTCGTTGCCTAATTAAGGCACGTCATCCCTATGGAGACAAAAATAAGTTTCAAGCGAAGGTCACGAGGATATACGTATTTACAGTGAAGCTATATAATTTTCTTTAGAGCCAAATTAAAATATTTTCACATACCATTAACCATGGAGTTGTTCATTAAGGCATTCCCTTATTGGTATCGTCATATCAAGACTTGCAAGTCATTCATATTATGCCATGAAAATATTATTATAAAATATTATCAACTCCATACCCCATCTTTCAACATCATTCTCATATTCATCATTAACTTGAATAAGAAACTCAAAGCAAATCATAAAGTTCAACACTTTCAATATTTCAGAAAGATGGAGCGTCATCTCTATTCATCATGTTTAATTCAAAGCCTTGACTAGAAAGTCATAATTAATATCATTCATAACATTCATTAGTTCAAAATTTATATAATGGAATGCATTCTTTCAATCATTTAGTTCAAAATCACCAACACATGAAGTGGGTTGAGGTTCGTAACTTTATTGTGCAAACCCATAATTGTTGTTAAACCATAATATCACTACCACCATTTAAATATGACGCATTCCAGTCCAAAATATCACCAATCATACATAGAAATCTATTAAGACAAAAGAAAACCAATTTAAAGCTTTCACAACTAAATTTTCTCAACTCTAGTTCAAATCAATTATTTGAAAATACGTAAATAACAAGTAAATCAATACAATATAATAATGATTAAGATAGGGAGTGTTCAAAATATCGTTTTGACGGACAAAATTTTAGAAGAACTTGAATATGAACCCTAGGAAGCTTGAATTTTTGAGAAGAACCCTTATTTGGTGTTTTTGAGGCTTTAAGAGAAGAGGAATCATGTATTTGGCTTATGGAATGAGGAAAAATACGTTAGTATTAGTTATAGGATGATTTAGGATGTAAATGACTAGTTTGCCTTTGAAAAACCAAAGATAAACATAAGTTTTAGCGTCTCTAAGATCATGGGCGTGACACGCCCTTAACACAGAGCATACCACTCTCTTATTGTAGAGCACACAGGGCGTGCCATACCCTTATCACGGACCCCCACTAGTTCGCTCGCGAAAATGCTCATAACTTTTTGCTCGGGTATTACACTATTGTGAAATTGGATGCATCAGAAAGAGGACTCAATTACCTTTTATTTGGTGGATCTTGATCTCAAAAACTCAATATATTATAAAATATATACACATATAAATTTGACCCTTGTAGGATTGAATACCAAAATTAAGTCGATAACAGAAGTTCTCAACTAAACTTTGCTCTAAGTGTTTCTTGTGAACATTCTTCATATCAAAAGCACTTTACACACTAGGTAAATGATTGTTACACTTATATTTACATAGAAATCATTGGGTTCAGGTTTATACATGTAGGAATGATGGTTCGAATTCTAGCCCAAAAATATGGGGCATTACATTATCTCCTCCTTGGAATCATTCATCCTCTAATGATGGGTAGGAACTTACTGAAGCTCTAGGAGTACGGAATAAAGGATGTAACTTCACATTTGGAATTGTCGCTCAACAAAACATACATAGGCAAAAAAGAAAAAGAGTTCCATGGCATCACCAAGTAAAACATAAATCATGAGAAAACAAAACTTGACATAGACATGATCTTAGGCATGAGTTTTATGAAACATGATTATAACAACGTAAGGCATGAACTTTTCCAGGAATCCTTGGCCTGATTACGATTGACACAAGACAAGAAATATTATTTATGCAGGAATCCACCTCAAATTATACGTCTAATTGTACCTTAAATTTAGTGACACTTCTCAACCATGCTTAAAGCTACGAATACCACACTTCACCATTTCAATTTTATAATCCTGCTGAAAAACACATAACTACAAGATCTTGAGTTTAACCATATATTTCTTCCATGTTAAAGGTTGACCCGAAGTTAAAAAGGTGCTAGCTTAAGCTATGGGACCCTATACTCTACACCCCTTCAGGAATACTATTCCATCTTATCACTATAGTTAAATAACACTATGTCTTAATCAAGGATTACTAGCCACATGACACAATGGTTTGTGTATCAATCACAACATTCATTCCTATCTTTAGTACTCATTGCAAACTAGCTACCTCAATAACTTTCATAAAAAGTTTTTGCCACATATCCCCTTCCTAACTATTTTACATAAAAAAGTTCACCCCATTCCCCGCTCTTCATTTATAACCTTAGATCGAATTGTCACACCATAACTTTCATAATAAAGAACATCTACTCTCTTATCTAAAACATTTCTATGATTCTATACCCACTATTATTGTAACGCCCCGAGTCTGTACCCTGGACGCTACACGGAGCTCATAATCTCGAAGGACCACAAGCCAACCCATGATAGGTACCTGCTGCAATAACTGAATAATAATACTATAATATGTGGAAATTAGGAAAAAAATATGTCATAAGGTTCAATACTGAAATAAAACTGAATACGGTATAGTGATACCAAAACTGAAACATCAATACTAAAAACTGAATAACTATCTAAAATACTCTAGTCTGAAAAGCCTCTAAACTGTCTGAACTGTGAAGTTGATGAGACAAGTCCTCAACTAAATCTGACTACTAAAAATAATACTAAAATACTGAAAACAACCATGTCCTCAAACTAGAAGGACTCACCACTACGTTGATTGCTAAAAATCTAAACTGCTAAGGGTGCTCTAGAGCTCATGCGTATGAACCTATGATATAAGATATCATAGCATAAAAGAAAAGCATGTGTTAGTACTTTGAATGTACTGGTATGCTCAATGAGGTACGCTGAAATGCATGGGTTCATATGCATGAATAATACTAACTGAATATCATGAGTATAAATGAATGAGAGTACTTGTGTGAAAATAGAAACTGTACTGAGATTGTAATAACACTGAATACTGAATGTGAATACTGATTAACTGATATTTGAGTATACTAATACTGAATTACTGGTAACTGAATAACTGTGTCTGATAGTTTTGATTTTGTAGAACTATACTGAGTTTCGTACTGATCTGAGTGACTACACCTGATAGTCCTGAATCTATAGAACTAAATTGAGTTTAATTCTGAGATTGAGACTAAAACTAATACTGTGGAAAGTAATCATCTATCCGACATGCCCCTCTCTAAACTAATTGGGGTCCAACCTGTAACCTCAGTTGGAAGGGTGTCAATACCGTGTCATGGGTAGAGACAAGCTGTGAGTTAACCCTCTCTGACAGGAAGCTCTTTTGTCAACCCTTGTTGGTAGGAAAACTCAAATGAGATGTATCAACCCTCATAGTATCTGGCAGGAAGATATCTCAACCTATGCTGGCTACGTAGTTCTGTAATGCAAGGATTGCTGCTATGGGTCAAACCCTCTATTGACAGGAATGCTCCCATTCCTGGGTTCTCTTGGTGCTGAATCCTACTCCCAACTGAATGGACATTGAACTGATTTCTAGTCTGTACTAGACTGGACTAAATTGTTACTGATATTACTGTTTGACTGAACTGAACTGAATTCACTATGATCCATGGACTGACAAAATACTATTGAATTCTGTTAACTAATTGAGTCTAATGAGGTCTGATCTGAGTGCTTTGATTGAATTATGAACACTATTAAGATTTCCTAGATTTCTGTAACTGGATGAGTTCTACTGATTGAGTCACTACTAAGATTACTTCATAATTGACACTGGCTCTAAGTAACAACTAAATTGTCGGGTATTAAGTATGCCCAGGGCTCGATAGCATGAAAATAAAGCATCACATGATCTTACTTAGCATAAGCATGCATATTGAATTTATAATGCATCTATAGAGACATCTTATCAAACTCTTGCATGGTATAACTTACAAATAAGCTACCATGACCTAATTTCCTTCCATTATTAGTTCACATGAATAATTTATCAAGCACTTGGTGAGCATACATATGCACATAACACTAAATAACAAGTAGACATCATAATTCAAATCCTCATTGACAATTTCAAGGGTTTTACATGGATCCTCATGATATTACATACATATCAATTAACCTCACATGAAACATATGATAAAACATGGATTAAAATCCCAATTAATCATTATAAACATGAACATAATCAAACCCAATATAGAATTCATGAAATATATAAACTTGAAGTTTAAAAATAGTTTCTTGGACTCCAAGGGTGTAAGGGACCCTTGGATGAACACTTCACATACCTTAGTTGATGAATTTATGAAAGTTAATGGTGAGTTCTTGATTTGAAACTTGAACACCTAGGGTTCTTGTTCTTGGAAAATTTGTGAAAGAATGAATATAATTGCTCTCCAAAGGGTTAAATTTCATGTTTTGGGGGCTAAAGGGCATGGGAAAAATACCTAATTATCCTTGAGGACACGATCTTTTAATACCTGTAAACTGTGTTACCGACGTGCAGGTCGGCGTACTGCATCATTGGCATTAACGTGATAGCCAACATGCCGTATCGAGTTTGCATTGGTTCACTAGAATTTGCACTGAAGCTGGGGAAAAACTATCTTATCGATGCGATTGTCGATGTGACACATTAAGATTGCGTCGACCCACTATTTTGGGCACTCAAACATGGTCTAAATGAGGTTCAAAAAACTCAAAAATTATTGGGGAACTTCTACTGACATTCCTGATCATGAATTAACTCAAATATCAATATTTAACGGACGTAAAGGTCATAAAATAAGATTTCCAAATTTCAAAGTCTAAAATGGCACTAAGCCTGAATACTTAGTTAATATACTCTAAGTCTGGGACCCTTAACAAGCTTAAAGGATGGATTTAAGCTAGAAATTTTTGCAGGGTCTTACATTATCTTCCCCTTGGGAATATTCGTCCTCGAATAATACTGACTAAGATGAGAATACTTGGTAGACTGAACTTACTAACTGGACATGAATATCTTAAACATGATTATATGACTGACATTATTGGCATACTGAATTTCACACTGACCATGCTTATCTGATGCATGAGTACATGACTGAGTTGATTCTTTAATGCATGACTAGGATTTCTGATAAGTTGAGTTTCTTATATTGAACATGCAGAATACATGGCTGAACTGACTCATGAGCATATAACCATATATGCAATGGTAACTGATACCAAGCTTGTAATGAAAAATTTAAGCATAAAACTGAATAAGTTTAAGGAAAAACTATTACTTAAACTGAAAATATTCATGAAAAAATGAAAAAAAATCATGGAATTCAACTTCTAAATCATTGGAAATATCATAAGCTTGTGATTAACAATAGTGGGTATAAACCCTAACTTGAATTTCATGGAAAATCATATAAATTTCAGTAAATTTGTAATTAAAGTAAAGTTTTGGGCACAAGGATGAAAGAATTATCCTTGTTCAAATCCCACATACCTTAAATTGATGATCTTTGATGAAAACTTTAATCTTGGATTCCTATTGATGCTTAGTGGATGAATTCTTAGTGCGTTTGTATCGGAAAATCTCAATCTTAAATTGTCTTGGAGAATTAATAGAGGAATCTTGGATTTCTTGGGGAGGAAGTTGATGAACTAGGGTTTTTCTTTGAGAGAAAATGATGAATAAAGCATAATGTGATTTGAAATATGCTTAATCTTCTATTTTTGGATGTATTGGGGGTTGGGAGAATGACCAAAATTCCCTCTTTAAACTCCCAAACGAAATTGAAAAATGCAACATTTTATAAATTGGGTGGCCACCGCGATACGCCACAATCGTGGTGGCTCACTAGAAATTGGACGAACGGGAAATGGTCTCCCTTCGTGACGTGCCACAACCGCGAAGCCCATTATGTTTGTCATTTTGACCACTGGCACGATGTGCTAGTATCATGAGGTCTCACTAGAAATTATCAAATAGAAAATTGGGCCTCTCTGCAATATGCCATGATCGCGGGTGTAATACCCCGCATGTTTCTAATCCTGCGATTCATACTTGAGTACATGACTTACAATGAATATCCTAGTGATAGGATAGCTTATGATGCATTAAGCATGTTCATATGAGTCACTCAAGGTAATACAAGCTAAGAGTTTTTGAATCCATCAAGTTTTAGTGTTCGATTTTGCAAGGGTCATATTTGAATGAGT
>NC_061119.1:194459725-194459918 GCF_002878395.1 Capsicum annuum | reverse complement strand
ACCAAGGTAATACAAGCTAAGAGTTTTTGAATCCATCAAGTTTTAGTGTTCGATTTTGCAAGGGTCATATTTGAATGAGTATAACTCGATATTAATGTGGTATTTTAGCTGATTAAAACCACCAAATTTTAAAGAATTGAATTAGCTTTCCAATGATACCAATTTTGCCTTAATCCAATACCCGAGCGAAAAG
>NC_061119.1:194402465-194456725 GCF_002878395.1 Capsicum annuum | reverse complement strand
GGTATTGACACCCCTCCAGTCGGGGCAGAGATTGGACCCCATCTTAGCCATAACGGCATACATGGGGCATGTCGGTTAAATACTACTTTCCATAGTTTCAGTATCAGTCTCAGTAAAAGAACTCAGATAGTTCTTTAGATTTTAGTATATACAGGACTGTCAGATATAGTCGTCCATGTTATCAGTTTTAGTATCAGTCGTGATAGTTATCAGTAAAGCATGTATTAGCTTACAGGTCATGCTATCACGTATTCATGGTCCCAATTTCTATATATGTGTGTTTGCACTCCCACATTCATATTGGTCAGACAGTGTTGTTCATGCATGAAATCCTTCATTTTCAGCCTACCTTCATCGTATACTCAGTACTCCAGTTGTACTGACGTATTTGCTCTATGGTGCTTTCTTTTCATATTACACCATAGGTTTCGAGACACGAGCTCCAGCCCAGCAGTAGCGGTAGCGTTCCAATCGCAGAGACATAGTGAGTCCTCATTGATTCAAGGATAATATGATTTGATTCATTTATTTATTCTTTATTTTAGTTTTACGAAGTTATTTGGAGACATGTTCCTTCAAATCCTTATTAAGAAAATTTAGAGGCTTTCAGATTTACTTTCAGATTTACGTTCAAATTTAGTTGTTTTGGATTTTTCGCCCACATGATTGTATTCAGTTGAACCTTAAGGCCTTACAGTTCTATGTATTCCGCATTATTATATTATGATTTGCAGTATACAGGTACAGATATATGTACATGGGTTAGCTTGTGGTCCCTTGGGGTCATGAGCACCATGTAGCATTCCGGTTCAGCAAATTGGGGTGTTACAAACTTTGTATCAGAGCCTAAGGTTCAATAGAGTCCTAGGAAGTATGAAAGTTGCATCTAATAGAGTCTTGTACATGGGTGTGTTGTGCGCCACATTTCTGTGCGGGAGGCTATAAGATGTTTTAGGAACAATCCCCTTTTTTCATTATTCATGTCATGCTAGTGAGCATAATCATAAGTTAAACTCTCAATCTAATCCATTCTTCTCTTATTCCAGACCATGGCCCCAAAGAGAAGAAACCAGCAAGCTCTTCGGCCCAAAGATCCTTTGGGCGAACATGTTTCCCATGCGGAGTTTAGAGCCACATTTACCATACTTGCTCAGTCCATGGCTGCACAGAATTAATGGCCACCAGTCATTCCGACTAATCCAGTGGCCACTCCCAAAGCAGATAGGGTTTGGGACTTCACCCGGATGAACCCTCCATCTTTCCATGGGTCTAAGTCTGATGAGGACCCTCAGGAGTTCATTGACCAAGTCCAGAAGGTCATTGACATCATGGGTGCTACTTCTATTGAGAGTGCTGAGTTAGCCGCCTACCAGTTACAGGATGTTGATCATGATTGGTAAAAACAGTGGAAGTCTGAGAGGTTAGATAATACAAGCCCTATCGAGTGGGAGGAATTTGTCATAACCTTCTTAAACAGATTCTTCCCCCAAGAGCTGAGGAAAGCCAATGTTCTTGAGTTCAGCAACCTCAGGCAGGGGAATATGACGGTTAGGGAGTATTCTCTTAGATTCACTCAGCTAGCTAGGTATGCTCCTCATGTGGTTGCAGATAATAGAGCTATGATGAGCAAGTTCGTGTCAGGAGTCAACGATAGCATGGTAAATAAGTGTAGGTCTACGATGCTGATCGGTGATATAACCTTAGCAAGACTCATAACCCATGCCCAACAAGTAGAAGAGAAGAAGTTTAAGACTAGGGAAAGGCAAAACAAGAGACCAAGGTCAGGTAATTTCAAATTTGCTCACCCCAAGTCAGATGGAGGAAACTGTTCACAGTTTCACTCCAAGTCAGCCTTTCCAGCTCCTTCCTCTGCCAGTGCTCCAGTGCCAAAGTTCAGAGATGGCAATAGGGACAAAGCTCTAGGCTCTAAATCTCAGGGCAGTGTTAGTAGTGCCCGAATGAATCCCCTTTGTCAGACTTGTGGTAAGAACCACAAGGGCATTTGCAGAGCCGGTAGTGATGTCTATTTTGGTTATGGTAAGACAGACCACAGGATTAGGGAGTGCCTGCAGTCAAGTCTTCTGGGTCAGCAAAATTATTCTACAGCTCAGTCCAGTCGCCCAAACCAGTAGGGTGCCATTTCTAGTGCTGCCAGTGGGAAATGCCCAAACAGACTCTATGCTCTTCAATCCTGGCAGGATTAGTAAAATTCTCCTGATGTCGTTACTGGTACATTACAGATTTTCCATATTCATGTTTATGCTTCACTAGACCCAGGTGCATCTTTGTTTTTTGTTACTCCATACATAGAAAGCAATTTTGAAATCATTCCTGAAGTCCTAGTAGAGACCTTCTCAGTCTCTTCCCCAGTGGGTAAAACCATCATAGCTTGGCGGGTATACAGGAACTGCCCGATTATTATATCTCAGAAATCCACGTCAGCAAATTTAGTTGAGTTAGAGATGACTGATTTTGATGTCATTCTCGGCATAGATTGGCTTCATTTATGCTATGCCACAGTCGACTACACAAATAGGATGGTTCAGTTTCAGTTCCCGAATGAGCCTATCCTAGAGTGGAAGGGTAGCATTTCAGCGTTCAAGGGTTAACTTGTTCCCTACCTTCAGGCAAGGAAAATGATTCCTAAGGGGGTGTGTGTATCATCTCGTGCATGTTAAAGATTCTAGTTATAAATCTCCCAGTCTCGAAACATTCCCTGTTATTAATGAATACTCAGATGTCTTTTCCAAAGATCTTCCAGGCATTCCTTTCGAAAGGGAAATAGACTTTGACATAAACCTCTTTCCAAATACTCAACCTATTTATATTCCTCCATACAGAATGACACCAGTAGAACTCAAGGAACTAAAATATCAGTTGAAGGATCTCTTAGATAAGGGATTCATCAAACCCAGCATTTCTCCATGGGGTGTGCCAGTATTATTCGTGCGCAAGAAAGATAGTTCTCTCAGGATATGTATTGATTATCGTCAACTCAATAAGTTCACGGTCAAGAACAGATATCCTCTTCCCAAGATTGATGATCTATTCGACCAACTTCAGGGTGTCTATTACTTCTCCAAGATAGACCTCAGATCAGGCTACCATCATTTCAGAGTTAGAGAATATGACATTCCGAAGATAGCTTTTCATACTCAGTATGGTCATTTTGAATTTTTAGTCATGTCATTTGGTGTTACTAATGACCCTGCATCTTTTATGGATTTGATGAACCGTGTGCTCAAGCATTACCTGGACATGTTTGTCATATTCTCGCACAGAGAGTGATCATACATACCATCTCAGGATTGTTCTTCAGACTCTCAGGGATCACCAGTTATTCGCTAAGTTTAGAAAGTATGAATTTTGGCTAAGATCAGTAGCATTCCTTGGCCATATTGTTTCCGGTGATGGCATTATAGTAGATCCTCAGAAAATTGAGGCAGTAGAAAACTGGCCCAGACCCGTATCTCCATCAGATATTAGGAGTTTCTTGGGTTTGGCTGGCTATTACAGACTGTTTGTCGAGGGATTTTCTTCTATTGCATCTCTCATGTCCAGATTGACTCAGAAGAAGATTAAGTTTCAGTGGTCAGATTCATGCGAGAAGAGCTTTCAAAAGTTGAAGACTCGACTAACCTCCGCTCTAGTTCTAGCTATTCCATATGGTTCAGACGGTTTTGTAGTCTATTGTGATGCATCCAAAGTAGGTTTAGGTTGTGTCCTCATGCAGCATGGTAGGGTCATAGCCTACGCCTCCAGACAGTTGAAGCCACATGAGAAGAATTATCCTACTCATGATCTTGAGTTAGCAGCAGTAGTTTTTGCCTTGAAGATTTGGAGGAATTATCTCTATGGAGTTCATGTAGATGTCTTCACAGACCATAAGAGCCTCCAGTATGTCTTTTCCCAAAAAGATCTTAATCTTCGCCAGAGAAGGTGGTTAGAGCTCTTGAAGGATTACGACTTGAGTGTTCTTTATCATCTGGACAAGGCCAATGTTGTGGCCGATGCTCTCAGTCGACTCTCCATGGATAGTATTTCTCACATTGAGAATAGTAAGAAAAGATGGCTCAGGAGATCTATCAGCTTTCCAGCCTAGGCATTCGCTTAGTCGATTCTTCATAGGGTCGTGTATATGTTCCTAGTAGTTCAGAGTCATCTCTAGTTTTCGAGGTGAAAGAGAAACATGACATGGATCCTAGCCTTGTCAAGCTCAAAGAGTCAGTTCAGAATTAGAAAGTCGAGGTTTTCTCCCAAGGAGGGATGGTGTTCTTCATTGTCAGGGTCGTCTATGTGTTCCAGGTGTAGATTAATTGAGGCAGCGAATTCTTACAGAAGCGCATGGTGCGCGATACTCTATTTATCCAGGGGACGCTAAGATGTACCGTGACATGCGGGAGATCTATTAGTAGAAGTGGATGAAGAGAGATATTATAGATTTTGTGGCTAAGTGCTATACATATCAGCATGTTAAGATAGAGCATCAGAAACCTAGTAGTTCCATGGAAGAGTTCACCATTCCTACTTGGAAGTGGGAAGAAGTTAAGATGGACTTCGTGATGGGTTTGCCTAGAACTCATCATCAGCATGATTCTGTCTGGGTCATTATAGATAGAATGACCAAGTTAGCTTATTTCCTTCCTGTTTGTACTTCTTATTCCACCGAGGATTATGCCAAACTCTATATGAGGGAGTTAGTCAGGTTACATGGTGTTCCACTATCTATCATCTCAGACAGAGGTACCCAGTTCACTTCTCACTTTTGAAAGGCATTCCAAAAGGGTCTCGGTACCCAAGTCCATCTCAGCATACCATTTTATCCTCAGAAAGATGTTCAAGTAGAGAGGACCATTCAAACTCTTGAAGATATGCTAAGGGCGTGTGCAATTGACTTCAAGGAAATTTGGGACGACCACTTACCTTTGATTGAGTTTACATATAACAATAGCTATCATTCTAGTATTCAGATGGCTTTATTCGAAGCTCTCTATGGTAGGAGATGTAGATCTCCGATTGGTTGGTTCGAAGTTAGTGAGGCCTCAATCATAGGTCCTGACTTAGTATTCGACGCCTTAGAAAAAGTTCAGTTGATCAGAGAGAGACTCTAGGCTACTCAGAGCTGATAGAAGTCCTATGCAGATGTTTGTAGAAAGGATCTCGAGTTTGAGGTCAACGACTATATCTATCTTAAGATCTCTCCCATGAAGGGAGTGAAGAGGTTTGGCAAGAAAGGGAAAATCAGTCCCCAGTATGTCGGTCCCTTCAGAATTCTTTATCGCTTCGGCAAGGTAGCTTATGATCTTAAGTTGCCTTCAAATCTAGCCTTAGTCCATCCAGTCTTCCATGTCTCTTTGCTAAACAAATGCATAGGTGACCCAATAGTTGTCCCTATTTAGAGCATCGATATTTAAAACACTCTCTTATGAAGAGATTCCGATCGAAATCTTAGTTTATCAGACTTGTAGATTGAGGAACAAAGAAGTCCATCTAGTCAAGGTTCTTTGGCGAAATTAGTCTCATAAGGGAGCAACTTGGGAAGCAAAAGCAGATATGCATACCAAGTATCCTCACCTCTTCCCCGCCAATTCAGATCAAGCTCAAGGTAACAGTTCTCCTTAAGCTTATTAAGTTTCATGTTCATGTTTCCACTATAAACTTAGTACCTATTAACCATTTCATACTCAGTCATGCATTCATGTATCAGTTGTCCATGCATTAGATATGCACGAGTTCAGTATATTTAGTATGTCAGTCATGAGATCAAGTTTTAGTTCTTCATATTCAGTTCAGGTTCTATTATCTTGTATCCTTTCTCAGTGAATTCTCATTCGAGGACGAATATTCCCAAGGGGGAGATATTGTAATACCACGCATGTTTCTAATCCTGTGATTCATACTTGAGTACATGACTTACAATGAATATCCTAGTGATAGGATATCTTATGATGCATTAAGCATGTTCATATGAGTCACTCAAGGTAATACAAGCTAAGAGTTTTTGAATTCATCAAGTTTTAGTGTTCAATTTTGCAAGGGTCATATTTTAATGAGTATAACTCGATGTTAATATGGTATTTTGGCTGATTTAGACCCACTAAATTGTCGAGAATTGAATTAGCTTTCGAATGATACCAATTTTGCCTTAATCCAATACCCGAGCGAAAAGTTATGCCCATTTTCGTGAGAGACATAAGCATAGACGATTGGTTAGGCGCCGCCTAACCCAAGCATAGGCGATTGGTTAGGGGCCACCCAACCCAGGCATAGGCGATCACTTGGGCGCTGCCTAAGTAAATTCCAGGTGTCAAAAACACTCTGTCTTGAGTTATTTTAAAGGTAATTAAGTCTTTAAATACTCCTTACACGTCCCTAAACTTAACCCTACAAAATATATATCTTCTAAACATACTGCAACCCTATTTTCATCTCAAAGCTCATCATCCAAGAGCACTAAAGGAGAAAAACTACTAGAATTTCATAATTAAGCTTGAAGATCCGATTTCAAGGAAATTCCTCCATCAATCATCAAGAATCTTCCTTCTAAGGTATGCGTAGTGTTCATCCACGGATTTCTTTCATCTGTGGAGTTCAAGAATTCATCTTTAAAATACAAAAGCTTGGTTGATTGTGGTTATATGATCATACCCATGTTGATGCTTGTTTGTTTTCCTCTTTTTCATCATAAAGTATGATTTCTATATTGTTGGGTGTTGAGGATCATGTTGTTGATATTGGGTGATTCCCAAGATGGAACCTTTATAAGTTTTTGTGAATTCATGATATCATATGAGTTGGAAACATGTAAATTTGGTTGTTCATGATATATAATTTTATGAATTCACCCATGCTTAAGATGTGTATGTAAGGTGTTTGATAAAATGCCTAAGGAACTAGAAACCATGCAATATAGCTAAATTGTGACTAAGTGAAGGATTCATGGTTTGCCCTTACATTCCAATGAATTCTATGATTGATAATGTGCCTTGTAAATGTTGTTGGAATACTCATGAACTATTCTTATGAGATTATACTATGTTTACTTGAAAATCCTACTTATGAACTAGATGCATGATAACCATGCAATCCACATGAACTTCTATGCTATTAGTATGTGTTGCCAATATGATTATGCAATGAACATGATATTAAGATTGTGCAAGTACTTCCATGTGATATGAAATCTTTTCCATGCAAGACATTGTTGATAACCATGCTTAGTATGAGATCCCTACTTATGATATTATATATTATGGACTCTACTCTTATGATCAAGTCAGTCATGTGTGTCAGTTTTCTTCCATTGAGTCCTGGGGGTACTTGTACCCAAAAACTATAGCTGTGTGCCTAGATCTATGTCATTTTTCACGATATTCGAACTCAAGCTATGATTCCACACACTTCAGTCAGTTATGTGACTCAGGAAAATCTCATGATCTTAGTCAGTTGTAAGATATCAGTAACATTCTGCCAGTCAATGGAATTCAGTAAGATCAAGTCATGCACAGTCAGTTATTCATGTCCAGTCCCTCCAGATGGATGTAGAAGTTAGCACCGAGTGAACCCAAGGATGGGAACTCGTCCTCCAGTTTAGGGTGTGATTCTTAGTAGCAATCCTTGTGTTCCAGAACTACGTAGCCAGCGTATGTTGAGACATCTTAACCTGTCAGCTTAGGGTTGATGAGGTGGATTAACCCGTCAGTTTAGGGTTCCCACCATTCTTATTTGGGTACCTGCCAGTATAAGGTCTCACAGTTGTCCTTACCAGTAGCGCGGTATTGACACCCCTCCAGTCGGGGCAGAGATTGGACCCCATCTTAGTCATAACGGCATACATAGGGCATGTCGGTTAAATACTACTTTCCACAGTTTCAGTATCAGTCTCAGTAAAAGAACTCAGATAGTTCTTCAGATTTCAGTATATATAGGACTGTCAGATAGAGTCACTTATGTTATTAGTTTCAGTATCAGTCATGATAGTTATCAGTAAACCGTGTATTAGCTTATAGGTCATGTTATCACATATTCATTGTCCCAGCTTCTATATATGTGTGTTTGCACTCCCATGTTCATATTAGTCAGACAGTGTTGTTCATACATGAAACCTTTTATGTTCAGCCTACCTTCCTCATATACTCAGTACTCCAGTGGTTCTGATGCATTTATGCTGTGGTGCTTTCTTTTCATGTTACACCATAGGTTCCGAGATACGAGCTCCAGCCCAGCAGTAGCGGTAGCGTTCCAATCGTAGAGACACCGTGAATCCTCATTGATTCAAGGACAATATGATTTGATGCATTTATTTATTCTTTAGTTCAGTTTTACGGAGTTAGTTGGAGACATGTTCCTTCAACTCCTTATTCAGACAATTTAGAGGCTTTCGAATCTACTTTTAGATTTACGTTCAGATTTAGTTGATTTGGGTATTTTTGCCCACATGATTGTATTCATTTGAACCTTAAGGCCTTACAGTTCCATGTATTTCGCATTATTATATTATGATTTACAGTATACAGGTACAGATATATGTACATGGGTTAGCTTGTGGTCCCTCGGGGTCATGAGCACCGTGTAGCATTCCAGTTCAACAAAATGGGGTGTTACAGCGGGGCCTCACTAAAAATTGACAAGTGTGATATTACGCTTCTCTGTGATGCGCTAAGGGCCCAAATGATAGTGTCTTATGACTGGAATTTAAAATAGCCATAAATTCTTACCTGGTTATCAGATTTAGGTGAATCTTATATCGTTTGAAGGATAATTCAATTTCCTACGCCATGCAAAGTCCAAATTTACAGAATTTCCCTTAAAATAAACATCAATCATTCTAGAAGCTACTCTTTCCTTATTTTTGGGATGCGTTTAGGATAGGAAAATCACAGGGTATTACAGACATAATACATGAACTAAGCTGAACACGCAACTACCTGCTTAGTTTATCTTAGAATAGTTACATTTATGAGACTTCGGATAGTGCGACTAGATGGAAAACCATACCACACGAATTTATCCATCTGACTGCTAAATAGAATTACTGGCTTTACGGTCTAGCTCATACTGAAAACTTATTCTCGACTGAAGATTTTCTCTGACACTCTTTTTATTGAGTTGCCAGCAACTTTAGAGAGCAAGGAAAGCTTGACACTATCTGAATAAGACATCACAATGCGGCTAAAATTCTGTAATATAAGGCGACGCCTACAAATCCTCATCTAAGATAGAGTGACTAAGACTTATGCAGTGCAACTACAAATTTTTAAGCTTAGACATATCCCTTGAATACACTCTTAAATATACTTTCCACCTTAGTACGACACTTTACTTGGGACTACTGAAAAATATTTGCATAGGCACTGCGCACGAATACATAAGCATACTAACTTATCTGATTAACTGAATAATTGATAACTAAATACTGGGTCTGCAAGACTAACCTTTACTTAGTCTGAATAACTGGACTAAAACTATAGAGTATTATGTATACGAGGTAAGGACTGACTGGGTAATATGAGATAATTGAGCATAAATTTGTGAAAGTTGTATTATTTAAGATTGCAAGACTAAGCGTATGACATAGTTCTGAAATATTTTATAAACTGAGGTACTAAAATACTAATAACTGTGTAATTGATAACTGTACGCCATGGTCGAGTAAACCTGAAACTAAACTAAGTTTCTCATTTGATTACTGGACTGAGACTGGTACTATAACTAAAATTGTAATTGAGACTATGATTCAGAGGGTAACTGGGATTGAACACACTGTAAGGCATGAGTGTAGAAGACATGAGCTGCGTGACCTGAGTTGGAGTTTTTGTGTTCATGGAACATGATTCGTACTACTGAGTGAACTGGAACTCCTCATACTAGGAACTAAAAATGCACACGATTCTATGAAAAGTGGATGAATATAAGCTGTGTTCATAGAGATGAGATGCAAAGCATGCGTAGGAATCGTGATGACTGAAGTACAAAACTTTATACTGAGGTAAAGACGGGTTGGGCA
This sequence comes from Capsicum annuum, assembly GCF_002878395.1. Classification (NCBI taxonomy): domain Eukaryota; kingdom Viridiplantae; phylum Streptophyta; class Magnoliopsida; order Solanales; family Solanaceae; genus Capsicum; species Capsicum annuum. The sequence goes on along the minus strand of NC_061119.1, from coordinate 194,446,719 downwards.
TCATTCTCAGACATTACTTTTCTACACATACTAAAATTACTATAGAAATCTAGAAGCCTGACTTCCTGAGATATCATAACCGGACAGTTCCTGTATACCCGCTGGGCTATGATAGACTAACCTACTGGGGTGAAGGCTGGGAAAGGCTTTTTTAATATTTGGTCTGACTTTAATATTAACTTCTATGCAAAAAGTTTCAAAAGACAGAGAAGCTCCTGGATCTTATGATACATAAACATGTAAATAGGAGGTCTATAATGTACCAGTGACCGCATCAGGGGAACTTTCTCGATCTTGCCTGGACTAAAGTGCATAAAACCTATTTGGGCGCTGCCCACTGGCAGCTTCGAAAGTGGCACCCTGCTGATTTGGGCAACCAGACTGAGCTGAAGGACGACTTTGCTGACTTCGTAGACCAGCCTTAGGATAGTCTTAGACTCTGTTACCTGACTTGCCACATCCAAAACACACATCACTGTCGACTTTACACATACCCTTATGATTCTTACTATATTCCTTGCAAAGCAGATTAGTATGAACACTGCATGCACTACTCTGGGTTTTGGAGCTTGGCACCTTATCATAACTGTTATTCTTAAACCTTGGTACTGGTGTGGTAGCTGAAGAAGGAAATGGGGATGAAAACTTCTGACTACACCGAGAATGGTTATCACCCTCTGACCTTGGCTGGGCCAAATTAAAGCTACCCATTATGGCTCTCTTATTTTTTCTCTCCTTCTTCTTAAGTTTCTGTTCCTCAATCTGTTGAGCATGGACCATAAAACAAGATATGTCCATCTCCCCAATCAACATCAGTCCTACACTCCTTAACCACTCTACCCGATACCCCAGACACAAACTTGCTCATTCTGGATCTATTGTCTACTACTACATTGGGAGCATACCTGGCTAACTGAGTAAACTTGAAGAAATACTCTTTCACACTCATACTACCTTACCTAAGATTGATGAACTCTAACACCCTGTCTTATTTCATCTCTAAGGGGAAGAATCTATCTAAGAAGGCCATAGCAAACTTTTTCCAGTCTATCAGCCCTGTATCTGCACCCCTGTCTACCTTTCACTACTTAAACCACGTATGGGCTATATCTTGTAGCTGATAGGTGGCTAACTCAGCACTCTCACTGAAAGTTACTCCCTTGATATCTGTGACTTTCTAAACCTAATCGAGGAACTCCTGTAGATCCTCTTCAAACTTAGAACCTGAGAATAAGGGAGGATTCATTTAGTTGAAGACCTGAATCCTGGATGCAGCAGTATTGGCCACTGGGTTGGCAAGAACAGTAGCTGGCCATTCATTCTAAGTTGCGACTGAATTGGCTAAAGTAGTAAATGCAGTCCTAAATTTTGCATGAGAGACGTGCTCATCCAGAGGCTCTTCCTAAACGGAATGAGGGCTGATTGATTTTCGGTCCTTATTTCGTTAGTCCTTTTGGGAGGCATGTTTTGTAATCAAAAGGAAGAAGTAGAGTAGACTGAGAGTTTTACTAGAGCTCATGCTTACTCACATGACATGAATAGTAAAAGGAGCAAAACTATTCCTAAAACACCCCGTAGCCTCCTGTTCATAAGTGTGGCATGCAACACATACATGCATAAGACTCTACCAGATATGAATTTTAGACTTCCTTGGACACTGTTGAACCTTAGGCTCTGATACCAAGTTTGTAACACCGCGAGTCCATACCCTGGATGCTACACGGTGCTCATAATCCCAAAGGACCACAAGCTAACCCATGAGTAGTACTTACTGAAATAACTAAATAATAATATTGTAATATGAAAAAATAGGCGAAAAATATGCCATAAGGTTCAATACTAAAATAAAACTAAATATGGTATAGTGATACCGAAACTGAAACATTAATACTGAAAACTGAACAACTACCTAAAAATACTCTAGTCTGAAAAGCCTCTAAACTGTCCGAACTGTGGTGTTGATGGGATAAGTCCCTAACTAAATCTGACTATTGAAAATAATACTAAAATACTGAAAACAACCATGTCCTCAAACTTGGAGAACTCACTACTATGCTAACTGTTAAAATTTGAACTGCTAAGAGTGCTCTGGAGCCCGTATATCTAAACCTATGATATAAGACATCATAGCACAAAAGAAAAGCATGTGTCAGTACTTTTAATGTACTGGTGTGCTCAATGAGGTAGGCTGAAATGCATGGGTTCATATGGATGAACAATACTAACTGAATATCATGAGTATAACTGAATGAGAGTACATGCATGAATATGGAAACTGTACTGAGAATGTAATAACACTGAATACTAAATTTGAATACTGATTAACTAATATCTGAGTATATTGATATTGAATTACTGGTAACTAAATGACTGTGTCTGACAATCTTGATTTTGTGGAACTATACTGAGTTCTGTACTAAGCTGAGTGACTATACCTGATAGTCCTGAATCTGTAAAACTAAACTAAATTCTGAGACTGAGACAGAAACTGAGACTGTGAGAAGTAATTATCTAACCAATATGCCCCTCTCTGAACTGATTGGTGTCCAACCTATAATCCCAGTTGGAAGGGTGTCAATACCATGCCACGGGTAGAGATAAGCTATGAGTTGACCCTCTTTGATAGGAAGCTCTTACATCAACCCTTGTTGGTAGGAAAACTCAAATGAGATGTATTAACCCTTATAGTATCTGGCAGGAAGATATCTCAACCTATGCTGGCTACGTAGTTTTGTAATAGAGGGATTGCTACTATGGGTCAAACCCTCTGTTAACAGGAATGCCCCCATCCCTGGCTTTGCTCGATGCTGAATCCCACTTCCAACTGAAGGAACACTAAACTGATTTCTAGTCTATACTAGATTAGACTGAATTGTTACTGATATTACTGTTTGACTGAAATGAACTAAATATATTGAGTTTCATAGACTAACTAAATACTACTAAATTCTGTTAATTGACTGAGTCTACTAAGGTCTGATCTGAGTACTGTGACTAAATTACGAACACTATTGAGATTTCCTGGGTTTCTATAACTGGCTGAGTTCTACTGATCGATTCACTACTGAGATTACTTTGTAACTAACACTGGCTCTAAGTAAACAACTAAATTGTTAGGTATTAAATACCCCAGGACTCGATAGCATGAAAATAAAAAATCATATGATCTTGCTTAGCGTAAGCATGAACATTGAATTCATAATGCATCTATAGAGACATCTTATCAAACTTTTGCATGGTATAACTTGCAAATAAGCTAGCATGACCTGATTTCTTTCCCTTATTAGTTCGTATGAATAATTCATCAAGTACTTGGTGAACATACATATGCACATAACACTAAACAACTAGTAAACATCATAATTCAAATCCTCATTGACAATTTCAAGGGTTTTACATGGATCTTCATGATATTACATACATATCAATTAACCTCACTTGAAATGTATCATAAAGCATGGATTAGAATCCCAATTAATCATTATAAACTTGAACATAATCAAACCCAACATGGAATTAATGAAATCCATAAACATGAAGTTTAAAGATAGTTTCTTGGATTCCAAGAGTGGAAGGGACCCTTGGATGAACACTTCACATACCTTAGTTGATGAATTTCTGAAATTTAATGGTGAGTTCTTGATTTGAAATATGAACACCTAGGGTTCTTATTCTTGGGAAATTTGTGAAAGAATGAATATAATTGCTCTCCAGAGGGTTAAATTTTGTGTTTTGGGGGACGAAGGGCGTGAGAAAAAAATCTAATTAACCCTAAGGACGCGGCCTTTTAATGCCTGTAAACTGTGTTACCGACGTGCAGGCCGACACGCTGCATCATTGGCATTGACATGATAGCCAATGCACCGCGTTGAGTCCACGTCAGTTCACTAGAATTTACAATGAAGATGGGGAAAAACTATCTTATCAATGCAATGGTTGATGCAATGCATCAAGATCACGTCGACCCACAATTTTTGGTGCTCAAACATGGTCTAAATGAGGTCCAAAAAATCCAAAACTTGTCTGGGAACCTCTATTGACATTCCTAATCATGAATTAACTCAAATATCAATATTTAAAGAACATAAAGGTCATGAAATAAGATTTCCAACTTTAAAAGTCTAAAATGGCACTAAGCCTGAATACTTAGTTAATATATTCTATGTCTGGACGCCTAACAAGCTTAAAGGACTGATATAAGCTAGAAACTTTTGTGGGGTCTTACAATCATCCTAACATAAGAAGGGTATTTAAGGGACTAGAGTACAATTATCACAGATAGAAGTGACAATATTTAATCATAACTTATATTGGTTGCACTACTGAAGGTGGAGCCTGTGATATAAGATACGATCTAATAGGCATAAAGGTCTTTATATATGAAACACCTAGATCATAAATAGAGGGTCGAACCATGGACATAGGTTGCATAGAGAACTCAGACCTTAGGCAAAGGCACAATTTGAATACGTAAGATATTGATAGAATATCCTCTTAAACCAAAGTCGGAGGAATATTCTAGAATAAGAATAGATTTACCATTAATCTTTCCTAAAACTTGCCACCATAAGAAAATTCTAGATCTAACTTAGTTCATAATCTCCCTCTTAGCTCAAAGGTCACTATCCTAGACTTGCAGACATATCCCCCCATTAACTTTATAGGCATAACGCTCCGCACAATGGGGGTATCACTATGCACATGAACACCAAACTCCTCCCTGACAACTATAATATGAGGAGACTAAGTTCTTTCTAAGACATCTCCATTAGGGATATTGATTTTAACTTTTGCTAGTTCTACAAGCATCACCCTATAATTTAAACTCGAATGGGCACAGACATCTACATGCTCTGACACCTACCTATATATATTCTCCATTTAATAGTTTACTAATATTGAACATCTAATAGCATAACCTAATAATTTAATGAAATCTTTAAAACTATACCAAAGGCTCACACCGTCTATCTATATTTCCCTTAATTCAGCTCTAAAGAACACTTTATAATGATTCCCTAGACTTCTCCATACTAAGAAATTTAAGAACATGAACTAGGTACATATGACACTTATAACTCAAGACCCAGTACACTTTATTCTTATTACTTAAGGCTCTTATCCATCTAATGATTTAGCCACAGTTCATTGTTCCAAAACCAATAATCCTAATCCTAATATATATATATATATATCACCATTATCCATTATATATATCACCATTATATATATATATATATATATATCTCACCATTATCCACTTAATTGTTTTTGTAAGTTATCAACCTAGGCTATTGCACACATCATATTAACCCTACCAATTTATTTTCCATAAATCGTTCATCACTATTCTCAAGCTACTATTCTTTTCACCATGGTCAATATCTAAAGTTCAAACTTAGTATTTAGCACCAACCATGTACTATCAATGAAATATCCTGCATAATATACTTTTCCATCGAATAAGAGAAATCAACCTAAATTCCTTATTTCACTTAACTATGGCGTACAAGCACATCTTCTCCACAACATTACTACTACACCTTGAAATTTATTAAATATTTTCTCACCTACTAAACTGACTTACAACTACTAGATAAAAAAATTAAGGGATACTCAGTGTAGTAAAAGGACATAGTAACGATAGCCGATCTTAATCTTATAATAGAACCCGTTATGGTCTATAGAACATTCACCTCCCTCACATTACATCTACTTACCCATGCATATATTCCAACTAACTTTAAAATTCTATAAACATCACTGAGTCCTCTTCTTGCTAAGATTTCCTAAGTGAATCCTAAATTTAAAAATTACTATAATACCCCGTATTTCCCTAGCTTAGTTTAGCTCTCAATACAAAAGTATCTCTACATAAAATTTTAAAAATACTCAGAATTTCTCAGTTTAAGACTTACCAAAGCATAGGAAATTCATTCATCTTTCCAACAATATAAAGTTCTCCCAAATCCGATACCCGGGTGAGAAGTTATAACATTTTTAGTGAAACAATGTGTCAAAGTGGGCTTCACCGCATCGCGGTGAGGGTCGAATTGGCATTAATCAATTTCCAATTTCCCATCATGATAATCCTATGTTGTGCTAAAGTTTTATTTCCTGCTTGGTACTTTCCAGTGAAGCTCTGCGATAATAGCGCATCGCGCCAATGCCCATTTTTGTAATAGTCATTTTCTAGTGAGGCTCCGCGATACCACCATGTCGTACCAAATGGTGATTTTTCAGTTATCCATTTTTGAATAGTTTTAGTGGGCTTCCAGTGGCTCACTGCGATGCCACCGCATCGCAGTGAAAGACGAAATATGGATTTTTAGTGATGAAAATTTAAATCCTTCTAAGGGAAATTAGGTCTTTTTCCATGACCCTAATCAATCTTAAACACAAGATTAATGTCCTAAATAACCATATTAGTCATTATTTGCTCAATTCCTCTCAAAATTAAATCATTCTCTCTCAAATAAAAAACCTTAGCCCTCAATAAATCAAGAACAAATCTCAAGAACTCCATCAAGAATCTTCAAGAACTCATCTTTCCAGGTATGTTAGGTGTTCATTCATGGGTTCCTTTCACCCATGGAGTCCAAGGACCCTATTTAAAAATACAAGTTACAAATTTTTAATTTCAATGCTTGAATTAGAGTATATTCATGATTATGATGTGTTTAGGCTTCAATCCATGATTTAATTGCAAGTTTCATGGAATTAAAATAGTATGTGTGTTGAATTATTTGATTCTTATGATTAATCCTTGAATTTACAAGTTGAATGTTGTAGCCATGGTAATTATATGTGTTTATTATTATGTGAGATAATCATGCTACCCAAGTGTTTGATAGGATGCCTATGTAAGTTAAAAAGTGAAATCATGACATATTATCATGTGGTCCCACTCAAGTACAATTCATGCCTCTCATGTGTTTGACAAAATGTTTAAATAAATATATTGTGAACAAGAAACTAATGTTATGATTTTATGATTGTGCCATGTTTACTATTGATGCTATCGAGTCCTGAGGTGTTGAATACCCAAAATCTAGATGTATACCTAGAATCACAGTAGTTACAGAATAGTCTCAGTAATGTCACAAATAGTAGTACTAAGTCAGTTACAGAACTCAATTAAACTCAGCTCAGTCCAGTCAGTCTAATAATTAGTGTCATTCAGTTGGGAGTATAATTCAGCACCAAACAAACCCAAGGATAGGGGCTAACCTATTAGTAGAGAATGTGATCCTTAGTAGAAGTCTTTGAATTCCAAAACTATATAGCTAGTGTAGGTTGAGATATCAACCTTCCAATTGAGGGTTGATAAGTTGTTTACCTTCCAGTTGAGGGTAATACCATTCTCATCAAGGAACCTTCCAGTAGAGAGTGACCCTTAGTCCTTTGGGATGAAATTTGAGCAGATCCACATAGCCAGTGTCTATACCCGTGGCATCGTACTGACACCCTTCCATTAAAGGTTGGACCCCAATCCTTTAAAAAAAAGGGCATATTGGTTAGATAATTACCTCTCACTATTTCAATTTTAGTCTCAGTATAGAACTTAGTTTAGTTCTATAGAATCAGGACTATAAAAAACTGTCACTCAGTAATTCAGTTATTAGTAATATTAAGTATCAGTTACTCAATCATCAGAACTTCAAACTTAGTTTTAGTATAAATCTCAGATACAATATATATGTATATGCACGTTATGGCATACTTAGTATTTATAGTTGTTTAAGTTATCCATGTACTCCTATTCAGTTATTCTATATCATTCAGTCAGTTACTGTTCATGCATACGAAACCTTGCATTCATCCTTACCTTATAGCATAATAGTACATTTCACGTACTAATTCATACTCTCTTTTTGTGCTATGATGTCTCATATCATAGGTTAGAACGCTCAGATTCATGACTGCACTTAGACACATCCAGCCAGCAGATTCAGTAGTGAGTCCTTATCTAATGAGGATATTCATTTATTTTCAGTATTACAGTACATTCAGTATTTTGCTAGTCAGAGTTACTTGGGGGCTTGTCCCATCAACTCCACATTCAAGACAATTCAATTAGAGGCTTTTCAGACTAGACTAGTTAAGACAATATTGAGTTTTTAGATGTTATTATTCAGTTGATACATTTATTAGCATTCGGATTATGAACCTTATGGCATTTCAGCCTAACTTTTGCATTATTTTAGTATTATTATTTAGTGTTCACAGCAGGTACTAGTCATAGGTTAGCTTATGATCTTTTGGGGTCATAAGCACCGTATGACATCTGGGGTGTAGACTCGGGGCATTACAAACTTTGTATCAGAGCTTAAGGTTCAACAGAGTCCTAGGGAGTCTGAAAACCATGTCAAGTATAGTCTTGTGCATGGGTATGAAGTGCGCCACACTTATGGACATGAGCTACGAGATATTTTTTAGAAAAATTTCCCTACTTTCAGTATTCATGTTATGCGAGTGAGCATGATCTCAAGTTAAAATCTTAATCTAATTCTTCTCTTTCTTTTGTATATAGAACATGCCTCCCAAAAAGAACAATGGAAGAAGAACAGGAAACCAGCCAGTACCTCATCCCGTTCAGGCAGATCCCCTGGACAAGCATGTCTCTCATGCAAAATTCAGAGTTGCGTTCACCACCTTAGCATATTTTGTAGCCACCTACAATGAACTACCAACTACTGTTCAGGCCAAACCAGTGGCCAATACTGCTGCAGCCAGGATTTGGGACTTCACCCGAATAAATCCTCCTCTATTTTCAGGATCTAAGTCTAAAGAGGATCCACAGGAGTTCCTTGATCAAGTGTAAAAAGACACAGATATTATGGGGGTAACTGTTAGTGAGAGTGCTGAGTTAGCTGCATATTAGCTATAAGATATAACTCATATGTGGTTTAAGTAGTGGAAGGTAAATAGGGGTACAGATACAGGGCCTATAGAATGGGAAGAGTTTGCTACTACTTTTCTTGATAGATTTTTTCCCTTAGAGATGAGGGAAATAAAAGTGTTAGAGTTCATCAATATCAAGAAAGAAAACATGAGTGTGAAAGAGTGTTCCCTTAAGTTTAATCAGTTAGCCAGGTATGCTTCCCATGTAGTAGCAGACAATAGGTCCAGAATGAGCAAGTTTGTGTCTGGGTGTTAAAGAGTATGGTTAAGGAATGCGAAACTGCGATGCTAATTAAGGATATAGACCTATAGTTAAGGAATGCAAAACTGCATGCTAATTAAGGAGATGGACGTATCCAGGCATAGTCAATAGAAGAGTCTAAGAATAATGAGAGAGAGGGAAAATAAATGAGCTAGAACCAGTAGCTTCAATTTCACTCAGCCTAAGTCAGAGGGTGGTAATCATTCATAGGTTTGTCCTAAATCTTTAGTTTCAGCTCTACCCTCAGCCAATGCTACAACACCTAAGTTCAGAAATGATAATAAAGATAGGGCGCCAGGCTCTAAATCTCAGGGTAGTGTAAGCAGTGCTCGAATAAATCTCCTTTGCCAAAAATATGGCAGAAACCATCAGGGTGTCTGTAGGGTTAGTAGTGATGTTTGTTTTGGGTGTGGCAAGCGAGAATATAGAATTAGAGATTGTCCTCAGTCAGGTTTTCAGGGTTCACACAATCATCCCCTAGCTTAGTTCGGTTGCCTGAATCAGCAGGGTGCTGCTTCTAGTGCCACCAGTGGGCAACGCCCAAATAGTCTCTATGTACTTCAGTTTAGACAAGATCAGGAAAGTTCTCCTGACATGGTCACTGGTATAATTCCATTTACATGTTTATGCCTTATTAGATCCAGAAGCTTCCCTATCTTTTATAAATCCCTACATAGTAGTCGACTTTAAGGTCAAACCAAAAGTCTTAATAGAACCTTTCTCAGTCTCTACCCCAGTAGGTCAGTCTATCATGTCCTGGCGGGTATATATGAACTATCCAGTTTTGATATCTCAAAAATTTACTTCAGCAGACTTATTGTACTTCAGACTCTTAGAACCCATCAGTTGTTCGCCAAATTCAGTAAGTGCAAATTTTGGCTAAGATTAGTAGTATTCCTTGGTCATATTATTTTTGGTGATGGCATTAGAGTTGATCATCAAAATAACAAAGTGGTGAAAAACTATCCTAGACCTATTTTTTCATCAGATATCAAGAGTTTCTTGGGTTTAGCTGGCTATTACCATTGGTTTGTTGAATTATTTTCATCTATTACATCCTCTATGTCCAGATTAACTCAGAAGAAAACTAAGTTTCAGTGCTTAGACTTTTGTGAGAAGAATTTTCAGGAATTGAATATTTGACTCACTACAGCCCCAGTTTTGACGTTACCAGATGGTTCAGATAGGTTTGTTGTGTACTGTGATGCATCCAAAGTAGCTTTGGGTTGTGTCCTAATACAGATAGGTAAGGTCATAGCCTATGCTTCTAGACAAGTTAAGCCCCATGAGAAGAATTACCCTACCCATGATCCTAAGTTAGCACCTATAGTGTTTGCCTGAAAGATTTGGAGGCACTATTTGTAAGGGGTATATGCTGATGTGTTCACAAATCATAAAAGCTTGCAGTATATGTTCTCTTAGAAAGATTTGAATTTGCATTTGAGAAGGTGGTTAGAGTTGTTGAAAGATTATGATATGAGTATTCTATATCATCCAGGTAAGGCCAATGTAGTGGAAGATGCTCTCAGTAGATTGTCTATGGGTAGTGTTGCTCATGTTGAAAATAGTAAGAAGAAGTTAATTCAGGAAGTTCATCAGCTTGCCTCACTTTGTGTCTGCTTAGTTGATTCCACAGAGGGTAGTGTATGGGTAAAGAATAATTCAGAGTCATCTCTAGTTTCAAAAGTGAAGGAAAAGTAGGACAGAGATCCCAGCCTAGTTAAGTTGAAAGAGTCTGCCAGAGATCAGAAAGTAGAGGTTTTCTCCCAAAGGGGAGATGGTGTGTTGAGTTGCCAGGGTTAGCTATGTGTGCCAGGTATAGATGACTTGAGGCAATGAATTCTTGTAGAAACGCACGATGCATATTACTCAATTCATCTAGGGGCCACCAAGATGTATTGTGATTTGGGGGAGATTTATTAATGGAGTAGGATGGTGAGGGATATCTCAGAGTTTGTTACTAACTGCTCTATGTGTCAACAGGTTAAGATTGTGCACCAGAAGAATAGTGGGTCCACGCAGGAATTCAATATTCCCACATGGAAATTGGAAGAAGTGAACATGAACTTTGTGACGGGTTTGCCTCGTACTCGTCATTAGCATGATTCGATTTGGGTTATCATAGATAGGATGACCAAATCCATGCATTTATTTCTAGTCTATACTTCCTATTTAGCCTAGGACTATGCCAAAATCTATATCAAAGAGTTGGTTAGGTTACACAGAGTCCTAGTATCCATCATTTCAGATAGAGGTACCCAGTATACCTTTCATTTTTTTAAAGCATTCTAAAAGGGTCTTGGTATCCAATTCACCTCAGTACTACTTTTTACCGTCAGACAGATGGTCATGTAGAAAGGACCATTCAGACTCTAGAAGATATGCTAAGAGCATGCGTTGTTGATTTTAAAGGTAGTTGGGATGACCACTTGCCTTTGATTGAGTTTCCATATAATAACAACTATTATTCTAGTTCAGATGGCTCAGTTTAATGCTCTTTATGGCAGGAGATATAGATATCCAATTGGTTGGTTCATGGTAGATGAGGCCATAGTAGTAGGGCTTGATTTAGTGTTTAATGCCTTAGAGAAGGTTCAGTCGATCAGAGAAAGGCTTAGGGCAACCTAGAGCTGACAAAAATCATATGCGGATGTGAAGACAAAGGATCTCAAATTTGAGATTGGAAATTTTGTGTACTTGAAAATATGTCCCATGAAGGGAGTGAAGATATTCGACAATAAGGGAAAACTCAGTCCTCGATATGTTGTTTCTTATAGAATTCTCAGCCATTTCGGAAAGATTGCTTACGAGCTTGAGTTTTCTTCAGATATAGCTTCAGTACACCCAGTATTTTATGTCTCCTATCTAAAGAAATGGATTAGTGACCCAGAAGTTGTAGTCCCCTTAGAGGACATAAATATCTAGAATGATCTCTCTTTTGAAGAGGTTGCAGTCCAAATCCTTGATTGTCAGATCCACAGACCGAGGAACAAAAAAGTTCCCTTGGTCAAAGTTCTTTGGCGGAATCAGTCCATTGAGGGAGCTACTTGGGAAGTAGAAGCAGATATGCGGACCAAGTACCCTCACCTCTTTTCTGTAAACTCAGACTCAGCTTGAGGAAACATTCTTCCTTAGATTTGCTCAGTTGCATGTTCAGTTACAGTTACAAACTTAGTATAAGTTACCATTGCAAATCATCTTCATGACAGTCATGCATTCATGAATCAGTTCATGCATGTAATCATACTCCAGTTGTGCATGTTTTGTATGTAAACTCAGTCTATCAGTATTTCTCATTTAATTAGTCTCATTTGAGGATGAATGTTCCCAAGGGGGAGATATTGTAATATCCCATATTTCCCTAGCTCAATTTAGATCTCAGTACATGAGTATATCTACATAAAATTTTCAAAATACTCAGAATTTCATAGTTTAAGACTTACCAAAGCATAGGAAATTTAGTCAGCTTTCCAACGATATAAAGTTTGCCCAAATTCGATACCCGGGTGAGAAGTTATAACATTATTAGTGAAATAATACATAAAATAGGGCATCACCGCATCGCGGTGAGGGTCAAATTGGCATTAGTCAATTTCAAGTGTGCCATCATGATAAGCCCGCATCGCGCCAAAGTTCGAGTTTGGCGATTTCCAGTGAAGCTCCGCGATAGCAGCGCATCGTACCAATGCCTAATTTTGCAATTTTTATTTTTCAGTGAGGCCCCGCGATACCTCCGTATCATGCCAAAAGGTGATTCCATAGTTGTCCATTTTTGAACAGTTTCATCTGGCTTCCAGTGGCTCACCGCGATGCCACCGCGTTGCGGTGAAGGCCAAAATCGGGATTTTTACTGACAAAAATTTAAATCCTTCCAAGGGCAATTGGGTATTTTTCCATGACCCTAATCAGTCCTAAACACGATATTAATGTCTTAAATAACCTATTTAGTCATTATTTGCTCAATTTCTCTCAAAATCAAATCATTTTCTCTCAAATAGAAAACCCTAGCCCTTAAGAAATCAAGAACAAATCTCTAGAACTCCATTAAGAATCTTCAAGAACTCATCTTCCTAGGTATGTTAGGTGTTCATTCATGGGTTTCTTTCACCCATGGAGTCCAAGAATCCTATTTAAAAATACAAGTTATGGATTTGTTATTTCAATGCTTGAATTAGAATGTATTCACGATTATGATGTGTTTGGGTTTCAATCCATAATTTAATTGCAAGTTTCATGGAATTAAAATAGTATGTGTGATGAATTATGTGATTCTCGTGATTGATCCTTGAATTTACAAGTTGAATGTTGTAGCAATGGTAATTATATGTGTTTATTATTATGTGAGATAATCATGCTCCCCAAGTGTTTGATAGAATGCCTATGTAAGTTAAATAGTGAAATCATGGCATGTTAATATGTGGTCGCATTCAGGTATAATTCATGCCTCTCATGTGTTTGAAAAAATGTATAAATAAATGCATTGTGAACAAGAAACTAATGTTATGCTTTTATGATTGTGCCATGTTTAATATTGATACAATCGAGTCCTGAGGGTATTTAATACCTGAAATCTAGCTGTATACCTAGAATCATAGTAGTTACAGAATAATCTCAATAATGCCACAAACAGTACTACTTAGTCAGTTACAGAACTCAGTTAAATTTAGCTCAGTCCAGTCGATCTAATAATCAGCGTCATTCAGTTGGGAGTAGGATTCAGCATCGAGCTAACCCAAGGATGGGGGCTCACCTGTCAATAGCGGGTGTGATCCTTAATAGCAGTCCTTGCATTCCAGAACTATGTAGCCAGCGTAGGTTGAGATATCAACCTTATAGTTGAGGGTTGATAAGTATTTTACCTGCCAGTTGAGGGTAATACCATTCTCATCAGGGAACCTGCCAGTAAAGGGTGACCTTTAGTCCTTTGGGATGACATTTCAGTAGATCTACACAAACAGTGTCTGCACTCGTGGTACAGTACTGACATCCTTCCAACTAGGGTTACAGGTTAGACCCCAATCCATTCAGAGAGGGGCATGTCAGTTAGATGATTACCTCCTACAGTTTTAGTTTCAATCTCAGTATAGATCTTAGTTCAGTTCTACAGAATCAGGACTATCATAAACAATCACTCAGTCATTAGTAATTTAGTTATCTGGAATCTCAAGTATCAGTTACTTAGTTATCAGAACTTAGAACTCAGTTTCAGTATAAATCTCAGATACTATATATGTGTATACGCGCAGTATTGTATACTCAGTATTTATAATAGTTTCAGTTATCCATGTACTCTTAATCTATTATCCCATATCATTCAGTCAGTTACTGTTCATGCATACAAACCCTTGCATAAATCCTTACCTCATCTATCATACCAGTACATTCACCGTACTGATGCATACTCTCTCTTTACACTATGATGTGACATATTATAGGTTTGGATGCTCAGGTTCCTGACCGCACTTTGATAAATTCAGCCAGCAGCCGCAGATTCAGTAGTGAGTCCTTATCTAACGAGGATATTCTTTTATTTTTAGTATTTTGCTAGTCGGAGTTAGTTGGGGGCTTGTCCCATCAACTCAACATTTAGACAGTTCAATTAGAGGCTTTTCAGACTAGACTAGTTCAGACAGTATTGAGTTTTCAGATGTTATTATTTAGTTGCTACATTTATCAGCATTCAAATTATGAACCTCATGGCATTTTAGCCTAACTTTCGTATTATTTTAGTATTATTATTCAGTGCTCACAACAGGTACCAGTCATGGATTAGCTTGTGGTCCTTTGGGGTCGTAAGCACTGTGAGACATCCGGGGTGCAGACTCGGGGCATTTCAATTATAAGCCAATCTATCCTTCCATTCACAACCTATGATTAATTTTTTTCTACTACAATAACTAGTCATCATGAGATCCTTCCCTATTTGGAATAAAAATGCAAATATTTTAACTAACCACTCTTTTACCATCGACTATGATAGGTTTGCTAATTTTTGTACACCTTAACCAACACCATAAAGGAATATCACCCCCAACACTCACATAAAGGTTACACAAGTACAACTACCTTTTTCCACTGAAAAGTTACCCTCACTCCGACTTCTAAATTTATGACTTCATATGAATAACCTTGGGATCATCTTATTACTCATGATTCATAACACCCTAATTAAAATAATCTCTCTGGTGGAAACGCTTTCCCAACATTTAGATACATATATATATATAATCCTTAAGCGAGACATTTGTAATAAAGTTTTAAAGGGACTTACAAATCTTACCTCGGGCTGAAATGTATGATTCATGAAGATAGAGGTATATACTTGAATCAATATATTTTGATGCACTAATGGACTCCTTTAAGTCCTTGTACTATTTCATAGCTTTTTGATGACGTAATTAGAAAGGACCAGCCGTTAGAAATCTAAATTTTTACACTTGTATTGCCTCGATAATGAGACATAACCAAAAAAATTATAGTAAGAAAGAAATTTGGATAACTTTTATATGGACAAAACTATTGCATGATCTAGAGCATAAAACAATGAGAAACATTTCTTAAATTTCCTGTAGTCTTCTGATTATAAGTGTGGTGCACAACACACCTATAAGTAAGACTCTACTAGACACAATTTTGTAAACACCCTAAGACCTTGAACCGTGCTCTGATACCAAGTTTGTCACGACCCGAACTGTGGTCCTGGCCGAGATGGTCATCCCAAACCAATAAAGGCCTGAGATGACCCCTTAGCATAGTCATAAATAAAGTTGCGTAAATGTGCCCATAAGATACGAAGTTCAACATTTGAAATAAAGTAATCTACAAAATCTTAAGAACAAAATACAAACCAACAACCCATCACCGTCTACAAAGATTCTAACTTTAAGAATAACTCCTTAGTTGGGGCATTGATTTGACTATGCCATAAAACTCATAAAATAATAGACTAAAAACATAATGAACAATTGTCGTTCGGATGATGGAGGGCTCACCATATATCACCAGCTGTCTAAGAGAGAATGTGAGTGTACCAAAGCTGCGCATAATAATTGAAAAATGTCTCTAAACCTACATCATGAAACGATGTAGTATCCAGAGATGATCAGGATGATGAGTACTGGAATGCAACTCGAGGAAAGGGGTAAAACATTCATTTATAAAACCTGTCATAAAAATTATTTTCATCATCAATAAATAATAATAAAGTATGATATAGGGGACAATGAACATAAAGTCATGATCCTTTAAAATTTAATCCTGAACTATGTAGCTTTCACCGTCATCCAATAACCCATGGGCTATATGGGTCTAGTATTTCCCAACCACTGGGGCCCCAATTCATGTTGTCCACACATACTGAGGTTAGACAAAAGTCACCAATAAGCTCGATCCACCATACATATTATTCGTATGTTAAGGACTATTCTCATATTAACGGCACTATTTCATCACTCAATTAAGGTATGACATCCCTATGCCACCAAACATAGGTTTCAAGCATTGTTTATGAGGACATACGCCTTCATGGTGAAGCTATAGAATTCCCTTTAGATCCCAATTAAAATATTTTTGCATACTATTAACCATGGAGTCGTTCACTAAGGCATTCGCATATTGGTATCATCATACCAAGACTTGCAAGCCATTCATATTATGCCAAGAAAATATAATCCCAAAACATTATTGACTCCTTACCCCATCTTTCAACATCATTCTCATATTTATCATTAAATTGCATAAGAAACTCAAACCAAGTCACAAAATTCAACACTTGCAATATTTCAAAAAGATGGGGTGTCATCTTTATTCATCATTCTTATTTCATAGTTTTTGAAAGAACTTGAAAGTCATAATTATAATCATTCATAACATTCAATATTTCAAAATTTATATAATGGAATGCATTTTTCAATAGTTTAGTTTAAATTCACCAAAACATAAAGTGGGTTGAGGTTCATAACTTTATTGTGCAAACTTGTAATTGTTGTTAAACCATAATATCACTACCATCATTTAAATACAATGCATTCCAATCCAAAATATTACCAGTCATATATAGAAATCCATTAAGACAAAAGAAAATCAATTTAAAGCTTTCACAACTAAATTCGTCAACTCTAGTTCAAATCAATTATTTGTAAACACATAAATAATAAGTATATCAACAAAATATAATAATCATTAAGATAGAGAGTGTTGAACATGCCTTTTTTATGAAAGAAATTTGAGAAGAACTTGAATTTGAAGCCTTGGAAGCTTGTATTTTTTAGAAGAACCCTTATTTCATGTTCTTAAGGGTTTGGGAGAAGAGGATTTGTGTATTTGGGTTGTGGGATGAGGTAAAACACATTAGTATAAGTTATAGGATGATTTAGATGTAAATAACTAGCTTTCCGTAAAAAAAATAAAGAGAAATTTGAGTTTTAGCGTTCCTGGAAACATGGATATGCCACGCTCTTAACACGGAGCATACAGGGAATACCAAACTTTTATCATGAAGCACACAGGGCATGTCACACCCTTATCACAGACCCTCACTGGTTCACTCGTGAATATGCTCATAACTTTTCGTCGGGACTCAGATTAAGGCAAAATTAGATCATTGGAAGAGGGATCAATTAACTTTCATTTGGTGGGTCTTGAGCTCCAAAACTAAATATATTATAGAATTTATACACGTATAAATTTGACCTTTGTTGGATCAAATACTAAAATTCAGTTGATAATAAAAGTTCTCGACTCAACTTTACTCTAATTGTTTCCTATGAACATTCTTCATATCAAAAGTACTTTTCACACTAGTTAAATGTTAATGACACTTATATTTACATAGAAACCATTGGATTTGGATTTATACATGTAGAAATATGTTATACATTGTATTTCCCTAGCTTAATTTAACTCTCAGTACATGTGTAATCCTACATAAAACTTTTATAGTATTCAAGATTTTTCAGTTTAGAGCTTACCATTGCGTAGAGAATTCAGTCATCTTTCCAATGGTATGAAGGTCGCCCGAATCTGATACCCGGGTGAAGAGTTATAGCCATTTTTGTAAAATAGTGTACTACCTGGTTCTTCATCGTGTCGCGAAGAAGGTGCGAATGACAATTGTCAAAATCCAGTGTGAAATCGGGATCCCACCGCATCACGCCAATGCCCAGTTTCCCAATTGTCACTTTCCAGTATTACTCCGCAATCATGGAGCGTCGCACCAAGGGATAAATTCGCATATAGTGGGCTGTTCCCAGTTGTCTAGTTCCCAGTTCCTAGTTGTCTAGTTCCAGTAAGCTGGAACAATTTCACTGCATCACACAAGCATATGAAATTGGGATTTTTAGTTAATTTTGAGTTTTAATTTTGAGGGCATTAAAGTCTTTTTTCCCTCATCCCAGTCAGTCTAAACACATAATTAAGCAATAAAAGAGATCTAATTGCTCATTATTTCATTACTTATTCAAGAAATAAATCATTCTCTCTCAAAGAGCGAAACCCTAGCTTCAAGTATCAAGAACAATCTCAATAATTTCACGAAGAATCTTTAAGAATTAATCATCTCATGTATGTTAGGTGTTTATTCATGGGTTCCTTTTACCTATAAAGTCCAAGAACCCCTTTTTAAATATACAAGATCTTAGATTTATGATTTCCATGCTTGAATTAGATCGAATTCATGTTCATGATATTATTTAGGATTTAATTCCATGATTAATTACAAGTCTCATGAAAAATAAATAGTTTATAGGTTAAATTATGTGATCTTCATGTTGAACTCTTGAATTACAAGTTGAATGTGGTAGCAATGATATTACTTTATGTTTAGTGTTATATGAAGTAAGCATGCTCCTGAAGTGTTTGATAAAATGCTCAAGTGCATTGGATAGTTAATTTATGACATGTTATTATATTGTCCCATTCATGTACAAGTTTATGTATACCAAGTGTTTGACAAAATATCTAAATGAGTACATTGTTGTGCTTTTATGATCATGGTATTCTTTACTTTTAATGCTATCGAGTCCTTAGGGTATCCAATACCCAAAAAATCTAGTTGTTTACCTAGAGCTACAGTAGTTACAAAATAGTCTCAGTAATGTCACGATCAGCAGTACTCAGTTAGTTACAAAACTTGGTAAAACTCAATATCAGTGCAGTCCAATCTAGTATAAGACTCTATTTCGTTTAGATGAGAGTAGGATTCAGCACTGAGTGAACCCAAAGATAGGGGCTCACCTTCCAGTAGAGGGTGTGACCCTTAGTAGCAGTCCTTGCATTTCAGAACTACGTAGCCAGTGTAGGTTGAGACATCAACTTGCCAGTCGAGGGTTGATAAGGTGTTTTACCTTCCAGATGAGGGTACAACTATTCTCATTCAGGGCACTTTCTAGATATGGGTGACTCTTTAGCTTGTCTTTACCTATGGCACAGTAGTGACCCTTCTAGTGGGGTTACAGGTTGGAGGCCAAATCTATTTAGAAAAGGGGCATGACGGTTAGATGATTACCTCACATAGTCTCAGTTCAGTCTCAATATAGAACTCAGTACACTTCTGCAGAATTAGGATTATCAGATATAGTCACTCAGTATCAGTTACTCAGTTATTAGTAACTATAGAAATTAGTTACGCAGTATCAGAATCAGTACTCATCTTCAGTATAAGCTTAGATACAGTATACATGCATATGCGCAGTATTGTATACTTAGCATTTACAGTAGTTTTAGCTATCCATGTTCTCTTACTCAGTTATTCCATATTATTTCAGTCAGTTATTGTTCATGCATATAAACCCTTGCATTCATCCTTACCTCATCTAGCGTACCAGTACATTCCATGTACTGAAGCATACTTTCTCTTTGCGCTATGATATCTCATATCATAGGTTCAAATACTCAGGTTCCCAACCACGCTTAGATAGATTTAGTTAGCAGCAACAAATTCAGTAGTGAGTCCTTATCGATTGAGAATATGCTTTTATTTCAACATTACAATAGCTTTAGTATTTTAGTAGTCGAAGTTTGTTGGAGTGTTGTCCCATCAATTCCACTTTTAGACAGTTTAGTTAGAGGCTTTTCAGACTAGACTAGTTCAGACAGTATTCAATATTTTTAGATATTATTGTCAGATATTATTATTATCAATATTCATACTATGAACCATATGGCATTTTAGCCTATATTCCATATTATTATATTATTATTATTCAGTGCTCACAATAGGTACCAGTCATGGGTTAGCTTGTAGTCTTTCAGGATCGTAAGCACCGTGTGGAATTTAGGGTGCAAACTCAGGGCGTTACAAACTTGGTATCAGAGCCTAAGGTTCAATAGAGTCCTAGGGAGTCTGAATCCCACGTCTAGTAGAGTCTTGTGCATGTGTGTGTAGCACGCCATATTTATGGGCAAGAGGTTATAAGAAATTTTTAGGAAAAGTTTTCTTTCTTTCAGTATCCCTACCGTGCGAGTGAGTATGAGCTCAAGTTAAACTCTCTTTCTTATCCTTTTCTTACTTTTGGTTATAGAATATTCCTCCCAAAAAGACTATCAAAAGAAGGACAGAAAATCAATCAGCACCTCATCCTGTTCAGGTAGATCCCTTGGATGAGTATGTCTCCCATGCAAAATTTAGAGATGATTTTACCACTCTAGACCATTCCATAATAGCTCAAAATGAATGGCCAGCTGCTATTTAGGCCAACCCAATGGCAAATACTGCTGCAGTCAGGATTCGGGACTTCACTCAAATGAATTCTCCCTATTCTCAGGATCTAAGTCTTAAGAGGATCCACAAGAGTTCCTCGAACAGGTTCAAAAAGTAAAAGATATTATGGGAGTGACTTCTAGTGAGAGTGTTGATTTAGCTGTATATAAGCTACAAAATATAGCTCATACGTGGTTTAAGCAGGAGAAGGTAGACAAGGGCACATATGTAGAGCCTATAGAATGGGAAGAGTTTGCTGCTGCTTTCCAGATAGATTCTTTCCTTTAGAGTTGACAGAAGCCAAGGTTTTAGAGTTCATTAATCTCAGGAAAGGCAATATGAGTATGAAAGAGTATTCCCTTAAGTTTACTTAGTTAGCCAGGTATGCTCCCTATGTAGTAGCAGGCAGTAGGTCTAGAATGAGCAAGTTTGTGTCTAGGGTATTAGAAAGTGTGGTTAAGGAGTGCAGAACTGTGATGTTGTTTAAGAAGATGGTCATCAAGGCTCATAGTCCATTCTCAGCAGATACAAGAGGTTAAGAATAAGGGGAGAGAGAGAAGGAGAACAAGAGAGCTAGAATAGGTAGCCTCAATTTCACTCAGCCTAAGTCAAGAGGCGGTAACCATTCTCAGTTTCATCCAAAGTCCTCAGTTCTAGATCCATCCTCAGCCAGTGCTCCAGTCCCTAAGTTTAGAAATGGTAACAAGGATAGGGCGCCAAGATCTAAATCTCTGGGTAGTATCAGTTGTGCTCGAATAAATCTTCTTTTCCAGAAATATGGCAGAAATTATCAGGGTGTCTGTAGAGCTAGAAGTGATGTTTGTTTTGGGTATGGCAAGCCAGACCATAAAATCAAAGATTGTCTTTAGTCAGGCTCTCAGGGTCAGTATAATCGTCCTTTAGCTTAGTCTGGTCACCCAAATCAGCAGGGTGCCACTTCCAGTGTGACCAATGGAAAATGCCCAAATAGGCTTAATACACTTCAATCCAGATAAGATCAGGAAAGTTCTCCTGATATGGTCACTGTTATATTACAGATCTTCCATTTACATATTTATGACTTATTAGATCTAAGAGCTTCTTTGTCTTTTGTAACTCCTTACATCGTTGTCAATTTTAAAGTCAGACCAAAAATCTTAAAAGAGCCTTTCTCAGTCTCTACCCCAGTGGGTTAGTCATCATAACCTGGTGGAGATATAAGAACTGTCCGGCTATGATATCTCAGAAATTCACTTCAGCAAACTTAATAGGTTAGAGATGATGGATTTTAATATCATTATTGGAATAAATTGGCTCTATTCATGCTATACCTCAGTTGATTGTGGAAACAAAATTGTTCATTTTAAATTTCCAGATGAACCAAACATTGAATGGAGAGGTAGTACCACATCGCTTAAAAGTGAGTTAATTTCATACCTTAGAGCGAGAAAAATGATATCCAAGGGATATGTCTATCATCTTGTGAGTCAAAGACCCTAATTCAGAGACTCCTAGTCTTGAGTCAATTCCAGTAGTAAATGAATTCTAAGATGTGTTTCTCAAAGATCTTCCTGGAGTTCCTCTCGGAAGGAAAATTGACTTTGAAATAGACCTTCTTCCAGATACTCAACCTATTTCTATTTCTCCATATAGAATGACTCCAATCAAACTTAAAGAGTTGAAAGAGCAATTAAAGAACCTTTTAGATAAGGGGTTTACTAGACCCAACATTTCCCCGTGGGGTGCACTAGTCTTATTCTTGCGTAAGAAATATGGTTCTCTTAGAATGTGTATAGACTACCGTAAGTTGAACAAAGTCACAGTCAAGAATAAATATCCACTTCCTAGAATCGATGACTTATTTGACCAACTTCAGGGCGCCAGTTTCTTTCTAAGATAGACCTCAGATCAGGCTATCATCAGCTTAGAGTTAGGGAATGTGACATTCCAAAAATAGATTTTCGCCTTGGTATGTTCACTTTGAGTTTCTAGTCATATCCTTTGGTCTCACGAATGACCCTGCAGCCTTCATGGACTTAATAAATCATGTGTTCAAGTTGTACTTATACATGTTTGTTATAGTCTTTATCAATGACATTCTAGTTTATTCCCATAGCGATAATGATCACACAGATCACCTCAGTATTATACTTCAAACTCTCAGAGCTCATCAGTTGTTCACCAAATTCAGTAAGTGTGAATTTTAGCTAAGATCAGCAGCATTCCTTGGGCATTTTATTTCTAGTGATAGCACTAGAGTTAATCCTTAAAATATCAAAGAGGTGAGAAATTAGCATAGGCCAATTTCTCTATCAGATATCAGGAGTTTTCATCTATTGAATCCCTCATGTCCAGATTGACTCAGAAGAAAGTCAAGTTTTGGTGGTCAGAATCCTGTGTAAAGAATTTTTAGGAGTTGAAGACTCAACTCACTACAACCCCAGTTTTGACTCTACCAGATGGTTCAGATAGGTTTGTTGTGTATTATGATATATTCAGAGTAGGTTTAGGTTGTGTCCTCATACAGAGAGATAAGGTCATAGCCTATGCCTCTAGATAGCTTAATCCCCATGAGAATAATTACCCTACCCATGATCTTAAGTTAGTAGCTATATGTGTTTTCTCATAAAGATTTGAATTTACATCAGAGAAGATGGTTAGAGTTGTTGAAAGATTATGACATAAGTGTGCTGTATCATCTAGAAAAGGCTAATATAATGGCAGATGCTCTCAGTGGGTTGTCTATGGGTCGTGTTGCTCATGTTGAGAATGGTAAGAACAAGTTAGTTAAGGAAGTTCATCAGCTTGCTCGACTAGGTGTTTGCTTAGTCAATTCAGTAGAAGGAAGTGTGTGGGTATAGAATAGTTCAAAATCATCTTTAGTTTCCAAAGTAAAGGAAAAGTAGGATAGAGTTCCAGTCTAGTTAAGTTGAAAGAGTCGGTCAAAGACCAGAAAGTAGAGGTTTTCTCCCAAGGGGGAGATGGTGGGTTGCGTTGCTAGGATAGCCTATGTGTGCCAAGTGTAGATGACTTAAGGTGATGAATTCTTACAGAAGTGCATGGTGCGCGTTACTCAATTTATCTAGGGCCACTAAGATGTACCGTGATTTATGGGAGATCTATTGGTAAAGTAGGATGAAGAGAGATATTACAGTGTTTGTAGCTAAGTGCTCTACATGTCAGCGGGTTAAGATAGAGCACTAGAAGCCTAGTAGGTCCATACAGCAGTTCAGTATTCCTACATAGAAATGGAAAGAAGTGAATATGGACTTTGTGATAGGTTTGCCTCGTACTCGCCATCAGCATGATTCGATTTGTGTTATCATAGACAGGATGACCAAATCCACTCATTTCTTGCCTGTTTATATTTCCTATTCAACTGAGGACTATGCCAAACTCTATATCAAAGAGTTGGTCAAGTTACATTGAGTGCCTTTATCCATTGTCTCAGATAGAAGTACCCAATTTATCTCTTATTTCTGGAAAGTATTCCAAAAAGGTATTGGTACTCAAGTTTAATTTAGTATAG
The DNA here is from genome assembly GCF_002878395.1 of Capsicum annuum. NCBI lineage: Eukaryota > Viridiplantae > Streptophyta > Magnoliopsida > Solanales > Solanaceae > Capsicum > Capsicum annuum. The sequence goes on along the minus strand of NC_061119.1, from coordinate 194,422,347 downwards.
CCTTTCACCCTCAGACAGATGGTCAAGCAGAAAGGACCATTAGACTCTAGAAGATATGTTAAGAGCCTGCGTTGTTGATTTTAAAGGTAGTTGGGATGACCGTTTGCCTTTGATTGAATTCTCATATAACAATAGTTATCATTCTAGTATTCAGATGGCTCCGTTTGAGGCTCTTTATGGTAGGAGATATAGATCTCTAATTGGTTTGTTCGAGGTGGGTAAGGCCGTATTAATAGGGCCTGACTTAGTGTTTGATGCCTTAGAGAAAGTTCAGTTAATCAGAGAAAGGCTTAGGGTAGCCCAGAGCCGATAAAAATTATACGCAGATATGAGGAGAAAAGATCTCGAGTTTTAAGGTTGGTGATTTTGTGTTCTTAAAAATCACTCCTTTGAAAGAAGTGAAGAGGTTAGGCAAGAAGGGGAAACTCAGTCCCCGATATTTCGGTCCTTATAGAAGTCAAAGTTATCTTGGAAAGGTAGCTTATGAGCTTGAGTTGCCTCAAGATATACCTTCTGTGCACCCAGTATTCCACATCTCCTTGCTAAAGAAATGCATTGGTGACCCAATAGTCATAGTCCTCTTAGAGGGTATAGATATTCCAGTCCAAATCATTAATCATCAAATTCTCAAACTGAGGAATAAAGAAGCTCTCTTGGTCAAAGTTCTTTTGAAGAATCAGTCCGTTGAGGGATCTACTTAGCAAGCAAAAGAAGATATGCGAACTAAGTATCCTTACCTCATCTCCACAAATTCAGATTCAGTTTGAGGTAACGGTCTTCCTTAGATTTGCTCAGTTCCCTGTTTAGTTACAGTTACAAACTTGGTATCCATTACCATTGCATATTCAGTCATGCATTCATGAATCAGTTTAGTCATGTACTCATGCATCAAATATGCATGTTTAGTATAAAAACTCATCTTATCAGTGATTTCAGTCATGCAATCATGTTTTAGTTGTGCATGTTCAGTGTATAAGCTCAGTCTATCAGTATTTCTTAGCTTAATCAGCCCCATTCAATTACGAATGTTCCTAAGGGAAAGATATTGTAATACCTCATATTTCCCTAGATTAATTTAAATCTCAGTACATGATTAATCCTATATAAAAAATTTAAAATACTAAGAATTTTTTAGTTTAGAGCTTACCATTGCATAGGAAATTCAGTCATCTTTTCAACAATATAAAGTTTGCTCAAATGCAATACCCAGGTGAAAAGTTAGAGCCATTTTTGTAAAATAGTGTACCACCTGGTACTTCACCACACCGTGGAGAGGGGGCAAATGGCAATTGTCAAAATCCAGTGAGCAATCGTGATCCTACCACATCGCGCCAATGCCCAGTTTCCCAATTGTTACTTTCCAGTATGACTCTGCGATGATGGCGCATTACGCTAAGGATTAAATTAGCATACAATGGGGTACCGTAATTGTACCACACTGCTTCAAGCTTCCAGTTCCCAGTTGTCTAGTTTCTAGTGAGCTAGCATGATGTTACTGTGTTGTGCTAGTGTATAAAATCAGGATTTTCAGTCAGTTCCGATTTTTAATTCTGAGGGCATTAAAGTCTTTTTTCCCTTACCCCAGTCGGACTAAACATGTAATTAAGCCCTAAAAGATCACTTATTGCTCATTATTTCATTACTTACTCAAGAAATAAATCATTCTCTCTCAAAGTGCAAAACCCTAGCTTCAAGAATCAAGAATGATCTCAATAATTTCACCTAGAACCTTTAAGAATTAATCTTCTCAGGTTTGTTAGGCGTTCATTCATGGGTTCCTTTCACCCATGGAGTCCAAGAACCCCCTTTTAAATATACAAGATCTCAGATTAATGATTTCCATGCTTGAATTAGATTGAATTCATGTTCATGATATTATTTAGGAATTAATTCCATGATTAATTACAAGTCTCATGAAAAATAGATAGTTTGTGGGTTGAATTATGTGATCTTCATGTTGAACTCTTGAATTACAAGTTGAATGTAGTAGCCATGATATTATTATATGTTTAGTATTATAAAGTAAGCATGCTCCTTAAGTGTTTTATAAAATGCTCAAGTGCATTGGATAGTGAATTTATGACATGTTATTATGTGGTCCCATTCATGTACAAGTTTATGTATACCAAGTGTTTGACAAAATGTCTAAATGAGTGCATTGATGTGCTTTTATGATCATGCTATGCTTTACTTTTAATGCTATCGAGTCCTAGGGGTATCCAATACCCCAAAAATCTAGTTTTTTACCTAGAGCTATAGTAGTTACAGAATAGTCTCAGTAATGCCATGATCAGTAGTACTCAATTAGTTACAGAACTTAGTAAAACTCAGTATCATTCCAGTCCAGTATAAGACTCAGTGTCCTTCGGATTGGAGTAGGATTCCATATCGAGTGAGCCCAAAGATAGGGGCTCACCTGCCAGTAGAGGGTGTGACCCTTAGTAGCATACTTTGCATTACAGAACTACGTAGCCAGCATAGGTTGAGACATTAACCTGCCAGTTGAGGGTTGATGAGGTGTTTTACCAACCTGTTGAGGGTACCACCGTTCTCATTCAGGGCACCTACCAGATGAGGGTGACTCTTTAACTTGCCTTTACTCGTGGCATGGTACTAACACCCTTCCAGCTGAGGTTACAGGTCGGGCCCCAAATCTATTTAGAAAAGGGGCATGTCGGTTAGATGATTACCTCTTATAGTCATAGTTATAGTCTCGGTATAAAATTCAATTTAGTTCTACAGAATTAGAACTGTCAGTTACAATCACTCTGTATCAGTCACTCTGTTATTAGTTACTAGAGATATTTGTTACTCAGTATCAAAATCAGACCTCAGCTTCAGTAAAAGATCAGATACAGTAAATATGTATATGTGCAATATTGCATACTCAGCATTTACAACAGTTTCAAATCTCCATGTACTCTTACTTAGTTATTATATATTATTTCAGTCAGTTATTGTTCATGCATATGAACCCTTGCATTTAGCCTTACCTTATCTAGCATACCAGTACATTCCAAATACTGACGCATACTTTCTCTTTGTGCTATGATGTCTCATATCATAGGTTCGGATGCTCAAGTTCCCGACCGTGCTTAGACAAATTTAGTTAGCAGCAGATTCAGTAGTAAGTCCTCATCTATCGAGGATATGCTTTTATTTCAACGTTACAGTAGCTTCAATATTTCAGTAGTTGAATTTAGTTTGGGGCTTATCCAATCGACTCCACTTTCAGATAGTTCAGTTAGAGACTTTTCAGACCAGATTAGTTCAGACAGTATTCAATATTATTAGATATTATTATCAGATGTTATTATTATCAGTATTCATATTATGAACCTTATGGCATTTCAGCCTTTGTTCCGAATTATTATAGTATTATTATTTAGTTCTCACAACAGGTACCAGTCATGGGCTAGCTTGTGGTCCTTCGGGATCTAAGTACCATGTGGCATTCAGGGTGCAAACTCGGGGCATTACAAAATGATGGTTTGAATTCTAGCTAGAAAATATGGGGTGTTACAAACAATGTTGGAGAAAGTTCTCATTTATTTCAACAATATTACCACACATCACACAATTAAATTTTAACATTAATACCCCACTTTGATAGACGATCTATAGTGTTTATATGCCCATGTAGAGTGAATTTTACTTTTGGTCGAGCATGGTTATGAGACATCATGTGTTTCTAGGGAGCATGAGTCCTTAAATTCTATGTACTACTATTTCAACTAGCTGAATCCTTCTGGCATATGACAACTTTTTTTCGATCCAATAAGTGATCCTTGCAACTATTTTCTCAATAAGAGGGGTGCTACTATAGAATGCTTAGCTTTTTTGTATCTTGTGGAATTCCTAAATTCTTGAATAAAATCTCCCCATTTGTTATTCCCAAGATCTATCCAATAAAAGTCTTTTCTTCACTTCTAACACACCCCTAAAATAGATACTACTCTGTTCATATTTGTCCATAAACCTGATGCCCTAGTAAAGATTTCAATTTTCTCATACAGTTGTTGAATAGAGTCTCTATCACCTCTAGAAAAAAGTAATAGAAAATCTGCAAATGACAGATGAGTCAATTTTATTTTTATGCACATTGGATGATATTTATAGAGCTTGTTGTACTTCTGTTTAATCAAAAACCTACACAAATATTCCATTGCTATAGCAAATAAGTACGGAGACAAGGGATCCCCTTACATCAACCCCCTGGCATCTGTAAAAGGCTTAGTGGTTTCTCTATTTATGGTAATAGAGTATCTCACAGTAGTAACACAATGTTGGGTTCAAGACTACAGTGTGAATGGAAAATGAAAGGAATATGTGGAGGGAAAAATTGAGATAACACTCAAAATGAAAAGTGTACTAAAAATAGGAAAGTCTGTTATTTCTCCCATATTGGTGGGAGAAGGAAACTTTCAAGTGTTTATATTAATGAACAGTTACTCCACATGGAAATTTAGGCAAGAACTAAGAGGTTCCTCGCGCCATCGTTGTTGTTGCTCGTCTAGACTTCATCTTCAACTTCTATCTATCTATCTTTTTGGACAAAATTTATTTGAAACATCCGTAAATCTAAAGAAGAAAATTGCAACAGTAAACTGTTCCTCTATTAACATGCATGTATGCAGTGCAGAAATAACTGCAGAATGCAAAATGCTGCTTCAGAAGGGATGTAACCCTTCGATAAAATGACACAGTGATTCAGGAAAGAAAATGTCTATTCAGATGGTTGTGACTGTCTAAAAAAAGATACAATGATTTGATGAACAGACATTAATGTTCAGAAAGGATACACCTTTTCGGTGAACCATTGCCACCTTTTGGAAGGGGCACCGAATGGCTATATAAACCAGCATTTTTTGATAGGTTTAGATACAAAATTTTTCCTGTATTAAAACACTTCTTGCTTTCTAAAATACTCTATTTGATCATTTAATAGTTGAGTGAGTTCGAAGAGAATCCTATCATTTGAGGTACCACTATAGTTGGATTGTTAGGCCATTTTATCCTAAGAGGAAAATTCCACAACCTCGGGTAGTTGAGGGGAATTATTTCCTTAAGTACACTCGATGAATTTGGAGGACTAGGCCTTTTTCTATTTCATCTAATTTTCTAAAAACATACTTCTTTGAAAGGTCATTTTAATCTTGTGTTGAAGGTGTTGCATAACTTCATAAGTGTTCTTGTTTTATACTTGAACTTGTGTTGAAGTTGTTTCCAAAATATAGATTCTTGTATACCCGTAAAACAACAATCTTAAGAAAATAAATAATTTTTTGAATATATGTTGCTTGATTTTTGGAGACTAAAGCTTTAATCTGTCTACTTTGTTTGAACTTAACTAGTGGTTTGAGGAAATAAAATCTTCATCACAAGTTAAAGATCACTCGGTTGACGATTGGAAGTCATAAAACTTCATTGTTAAACTAGAAACAAGAGGCGTTTAAAGTTTCTACAACTTAGTAGTATTTTCATATACTAAAATTCACTGTCTTTTTATGATAGGAAAATGGCTATGGAAAGTCATGTGCATGATACTACAACGACTGTGGCAGCAACTAAGGTTGCCACAACGAGTCGTACAAGTGCTCCGTAGGGAATGGCACCAGCGGAGAAACCCGAAAAATTCACGGGTGTTGATTTCAAAAGGTGGCAACAAAAGATGTTCTACTACCTTACAACTTTATGTCTTCAAAGATTCACATCTGAAGAAACTCCAGAGTTGCCCGAGGGAACTTCGTACTAGAAGAAATTTATCGTTATGGAGGCGTGGAAACACTCCAATTTCCTATGCAGGAATTACATTCTAAATGGCCTCCAAGATAAACTATACAATGTGTATAATGGAATAAAGATGGAAAAAGAGTTGTGGGGTATGCTAGAAAAAAAATACAAGACTGAGGATGCTGGAACTAATAAGTTCTTCGTTGCATGATTCCTTCAGTTTAAAATGATTGAGAATAAGTCTGTTGTATCTCAAGTCTAGGAACTATAAGTTATCATCCACTATTTCCTCGCGGAAGGTATGAGTTTGATGAATACCTTAGTTGAACATATTAAATATGTTCTTGATGTTCACATAAACTTTATTGTAGGTTTGGTCATGAACGAGGCATTTTAAGTCATGGCAATAATAGAGAAGTTACCTCCTATGTGGAAGGACTTCAAGAACAACTTGAAACATAAGTAAAAGGAGATGACAGTCGATGATCTTATAGTGAGACTGCGCATTAAAAAGGACACAAAGCCACAAAAAGAAGGTTAAAAGAAAATTCTACAATAAATTGAGCAAACATTGTAGAAGATAACCACAACAACTCGAAAAAGTGAAAGAAAGCTGGACATAAAAGAAATCAACCTAAGAAGAAATTCAAGGGAAAATACTTTAATTGTGGCAATATTGTCCATAAGTTAACAGATTACCGCGTCCCAAAGAAAGGGAAACAAAGACCAAGAAAATATGGCTGAATCTAAGAAAGAAATGGATGCTCTGTGTGCCATGCTATTTGAATGTAACTTGGTGGGAAATCCTCGAGAATGGTGGATGGATTCCAATGCCACCCGCCAAGTTTGTGAAAATAAGGAGTTGTTTGCTGCTTTTGCTCTGGCTCAAGGTGAAGAGAAGATATATATGGCCAACTCTGAAACTGCAAAAGTTGAAGGAACAAGAAAAGTCTGCCTGAAAATGACATCTAGCAAAGTGTTGACTTTGAACAATGTCCTGTATGTACCGGAGTTACGGAAGAACTTGATTTTTGTATCACTTCTTGGAAAAAATGGATTCAAATGTGTATTTGTTTTTGGAAAATTGTACTTAGTAAAGGAAAAGTGTACATAGGAAAAGGCTACCTCACTGAGGGCCTATTTAAAATGAATGTAATGAATGTTGAAATCAATAAAAGTTTAGTTTCTTCTTACTTGCTTGAGTCTAATGATTTGTGGCATGAATGATTAGGACATGTCAATTACAAAATATTGTAAAAACTGAATAACTTAGAAGTTTAGCTAAACTTTGACTGCAATAAATCAAAATGTCAAACATGTGTGGAATCAAAGTATGCTAAGCATCCGTATAAGTCTGTTGAAAGGAATTCCAATCTCTTAGACTTAATCCACATTGATATTTGTGATATTAAGTCAACACCATCTCATGGTGGGAAAAAGTATTTTATAACTTTTATTGAAGACTGAACTTGGTGTTGTTATGTCTTTTTGCTAAATAGTAAGGATGAAGTAATTGATGCATTTAAACAGTATAAAACAAAAGTTGAAAATCAGTTAGAGAAAAAGATCAAAATAATAAGAAGTGATAGGGGCAGAGAAGTAATGGAATTGCAGAAAGAAAAAACCAAACCTTGAAGGAAATGATGAATGCGTTACTTATTAGTTCAGGTTTACCATAAAACTTGTGGGAGGAAGCTATCCTTACAGCAAACCGAATACTCTATAGAGTGTCCCATAGTAAGACACAATCATTTCCATATGAAAAATGAAAAGGAAAAAAGTCCAACTTGAAATATTTCAAAGTGTGAGGGTTTCTAGCGAAGGTTTAAATTCCTATGCCTAAAAGGGTAAAGATAGGACCTAAGATGGTAGACTGTGTGTTCATAGGATATGCTAAAACTAGTAAAGCATGCCAATTTTTGGTTCATAAATCTAAACATATGGATATCAATAAAAATACGGTAAGTGAATCAGATAATGCTAAATTATTTGAATACATTTATCCGTATAAAACTAGACAAGAACAGTCTAGTGGGGGGGTCTAAACGACTATGAGATGAACCAAGTGAGAATATACATAGTGATGAGAAACCAAGACGTAGTACATATCAAAGAACAATGTAACATCCCGAGATTACACCCTAGGCATCACATGGTGATTACATCCCCGAAGGACCACAAGCTAACCCATGAAAGGTACCTGCTGTGGGCACTGAATAAAACTGATAACAAAAGATTTATTTTTATAGAATTTAACTAAAATTGCCAAAAGGCTTTAAGTCATAATTCTGATAATCTCTGCAAAGCAACACTGATAATAACAACTGAAAACTAACTAACTTTCTGTACTAGTCTGAAAGCCTCTAACTGAATAACTGAGGAGTTAATAGGACAAACCCCCAATTAACTCCAACTCTCTGCTAAAATTGAGAAACAAAAATAAACATAACTAGTACTAGGAACATGAGGACTCACCACTGCTGCTGCTCCTGGTGCACTGGTATAACTAGGTATGGTCAGGAACCTGAGTGTCCGATCCTATGATATGAAACATCATAGCAAAAAAAAAATGGGTATACAATCAGTACTTTGAATGTATTGATATTCTAAATGAGGTAAGGCTGAGATGCATGAGTTTATGTGCATAAATGATAAGCAACTGAATGAATAGCATGGGATAACTGAACATGAAATAATAACTAGCTGAATAATATAAAGTAACTTAGTAAGCATGCATAGAGCAGAGACTGTCTGGTTAGCATGAGAATACTGAATATAAATGCATGAAAGCTAAAAAATCTTAGAATACATGACCAAGCATATAATATGTTTCTGATATAGTCTGTAACTAAAATACTAAAATCTAATAACTGAATAACTGATAAATTTTATGCTATCGCCAAGAAAAACTGAAATGAGATCTAAACTGAATACTTAAACTGAAACGATGGGAGGTATCATCTAACCAACATGGCCTAGTCTGAGGTGATTGGGATCCAACCTGTGACCCCAGTTGGAAAGGTACTAGTACCGTGCCACGGGTACTAATAATGGATGTGTGGATCCACTAATATGATATCCCAAAGAACGAGGGTTTCATGCCTATCTGATGGGGGACCCCTCAAATCTACGGTGGTGTTGTAGGTCTGGAACCTAAGGACGGCTACTAATATCTCATGCCTACTGACAAGGAAGACAAAGGACTTATTCCTAACTGATGGGGGAGATAAGTGAATCATGCCTACTGACGGGAGAGACATAATCTCTATGCTCACTCGGTGCTAAGTTTTACTCTCAGCTGAAAGACACTGAACTGTGGACTGATCTGAGTATAATTTAAATATGATAACTGACTAGACTGATGACGCTCATGGTTTTATCTGAAAAATTCTAAGACTACAGAAAAAAAACTAAGCAAGCAGCTAAGTTTTCGGGTATTCAAACCCTCAAGACTCAATAGAAATAATAATAAGATTATAGTAAACTTTGAAGGCATGACAAGTAGTCATTATTCAAAACTCATTCTTTGAGGCATTTCATCAGATACATAGGACATGAATTTAAACATGGGGATACATTTAAAAATAATGAGATAGCATGATCACATGACAAAATCATAAACTGAGGATTTATTATGAATTCTCATGAACATGATATGGAAAACCAACATATTTAAAATATACTATAATGCATTTCACTTGAAACAATTTATAATCTTAACTTGAAATTCAAATGGTAAGAAATTCATGGACTTAAATATGTGGGAATAGCATAATTACAATACTAAAACCATACTTAGGGATTTAACAATGAAATTTCATGCTTCAAATATGTAAGGCTACTTTCAACAAAAACAAATTGTAAACATCATGTATAATCAAAATTCATAAAAGCTTCATGGACGTAAATCATTATAAACATGTAATCTCATAATTTAAAAAATAAAATATGGATTCTTGGAATCTATGGGTGAAAAGAGCCCATGGATGAACATCTAACATACCTTAGAGCTTTAATCTTAAAAAAGAATTGACTTTTCTTGAAAATTCTTGGATTGAGAATTATAATTTCTTGGTTTCTTGAAAAAGGGATTGAATCTTGTTCTTGGGAGATGATCTTGAGAGGAAACCCTAATTTTCTCATTCTTAAGAGTGGAGAGGATTATGAATGATGAGAAACTAATATCCCACGGTACTTGAATGATATACTGATGTAAACTGGATTACTAGATCGAATGAAGTAAAATCCACGAGTGGATATTATTTACTATAGGTAGAGGAGCAGTCCCTTGAAAATTATCCAAACAGATATTTATTACACGCTTTACAATGGATTCAGAATTTATCGCATTAGATAAAATCGATGAAGAAGCGAGATGACTCCAAAATTTCTTAGAAAACATTCCATATTGGCCCAAACCATTGGCACCAGTATGTATACGCTATGATAGTCAAGCTACAATAGGTAGAGCAGGGAGCATGATGCACAATGTTAAATCTCATCACATAAGATGAAGATGTAATACCATTAGATAACTTCTCTCTAGTGGAATTATCACTGTTGACTAAGTGAAGTCAAAGGACAATATGTTGGATCTACTTATAAAAGGCCTATCTAGAGAAGGAGTTGATAGGACATCCAAGGGAATGGGTTTACAACCTAGGACACGTCAGCATGTCGGTAACTTTACCTAGCAGATTGGAGATCCCAAGAGCTAGGTTCAAAGAGATTAAACAAAGTTGTGTCTGACAGGTTCAACATTGTCAATATACCCAAGTCATTCTCATGATATAGACAATGTTTCGTAAACAAGGATAAGACTTATGGTGTGAAGTCTTTTAACGATTATCTAAATTTGCCAGATTTGACCAAATATTTTAATAGATAGGATTGACCGTTTAGAAATCACCTATGTAAGGGCAAAGTGGAAGCCTCTTCAAGGAGAATTTTAGTAAAGGCCTATTCTCTAAGCTCTCATGAGACTGAGACATGTTCATGGCTGTAATGAACAAAATGGTAAAATACTGGTTGTGTGACATGCATTATCTAGGCATACATTAAAGCTCAATGGTTCAAAATATCAAATCTACCAATTGACCGAATGCATTCGATGCATGTTCACTATGAAAAGTTCAAAGGGAAACCCACTTATCCAGATGCTATCAGTCTTTGCTTTATGATCACATACTTGTTCGTAAAGTTTTAGGAAAAAGTAACCATTCCCCATCATGTGGGGGATTTTTGGGTTCAAGATTAAACTCTGAATGGAAAATGGAGGGAACTAAATGGAGGAAAAAATTGAGATAACACTCAAAATGGAAAGTATACTAAAAAACGGGAAAGTCTACTATTTCTCCCACATTAGTGGAAGAAGGAAACTTTCAAGTGCTTATATTAATAAACACTTAATCCACATTGTAAGCGAGGCAAGAACTAAGAGGTTCCTCGCGTCGTCGTCTCTCGCTTGGCTCGGCTTTGGCTTTGGCTTTGGATTTGGATTTGGATTTGTCAATTGATCGATCGATGAGATCTATATTTTTGGACAAAATTTATTTGAAACAGTTTGAATATCCAAAGAAGAAAAATGAAACAGTAAACTATTCCTCCATTAACGTGCATGCATACAGTGCAGAAACAACTACAGAATGCAAAATGCTTCTTCAGAAGGGATGGAACCCTTCGACGAAATGACACACTGATTTAGGAAAGGAAATGTCTTTTCAGATGGTTGTGACTGTCCAAAAAAAGACACAATGATTTGATGAACAGACATGACTGTTCAGAAAGACTACACCTTTTTGATAAACCATTGCCACCTTTTGAAAGGGGCACCTAATGGCTATATCAACCAGCATTTTTCCAAAGGTTTAGATACAAAAATTTTTTTACATTAAAACACTTCTTACTTTCTGAAATACTCCATGTGATTATCTAATCGTTGAGTAAGTTCGAAGAGAATTCGATCATTTGAGGTACCACTACGGTCGGATTATTAGGACATTTTATCCTAGGAGAAAAATTCCGCAACCTTGGGCACTGCAGGGGAATTATTTCCTTAAGGACGCTCCATGAATTTGGATGACTTGGCCTTTTTCTGTTTCATCTAATTTTCTGAAAACACACTTCTTTGAAAGATCATTTTAATCTTGTGTTGAAGGTGTTGCATAACTTCATAAGTATTCTTGTTTTATACTTGAACTTGTGTTGAAGTTGTTGTTGCAAAAATACAGATTCTTGTATACCTATAAAACAACACACAATACATTATCCAGCCTCTGAATGTTGATGGAAATTGAAGTTCTACCAGAATTTTCTCCAAGTAATCCCATTTAACTGAGTCATAAACTTTGTGTAAATCTTCTTTAAGCATGCTTCTAGGAGAAATATTCTTTTTTGAGTTGCTCTGTACCAGCTCATGAGCCATGATGGTGTTATCTACAATCCTCCTTCCAGGAATAAAACTCGCCTAAGTATTACTAATAATGTGACGTATGACCTTCCTCATGCTTGTAGTTAATATCTTTGAGATTAACTTGTAAATAATTGTGCAGCACGTTATTACTTACCTTAGGTAGCAAATTAATAACAATACTATTGACTGGTTTGTACGTGGTAGTGGTGTGAAAAAATTCCAGTACTAATGTACATATGTCCCCTTTTATCATTGCCCAAACTTTTTTGTAAAACAACCTTAAATCCATCAAGCCCTAGAGCTATATCATCTCCTATGGATTGCAACCCCTTTTATACTTCCATATCTGAGATATTTGCATAGACCCAATTGTTGATGAGTTAACCAAGGACCATTGCTCATAATTTGTTTGCTAACTGCTGGAAGAGTGGTGGTTGTTGATTCCATAAGTGCTTTGTAAAATTTGATAATCTCATCCTATATTGATTTTGCGTCTAGGAGTTTTTACCTATCCACTACTAAGAGTTCTAGCATTTGCTTGTGTTGCCTCTTCTCCTTAACCACAACTATAAAGTATTTGGTATTATTATCTCCAAGTTTGATCCAACACACTCATAATTTCGGTCGAATGATACTTTCTTCAATTTTATTGTATTTCTCCAACTGAATCAAAGTAGCTTTCTTCTCAGTAGCATGTCTATCACTGTATGTTGCTTTATTTCTTGTTGGATTTGATTTAAATAGTGTCTGGAAGTATCAATCTTCTTAGTGACCCCTTTGAAGTATTCATTATTCAACCTCCACAAGTATGTCTTAAGATTTTTCAATTTATCCTATTCTGCATTCATATTCCATTGTGCATCAAGGCCTCTCTGTTGCTTTTCTACAAAAGTTTTAAACTATGAATGGTCTGCCTAAAGTGTTGAAGAATTTGAATGGGGGATTAATACTTTGTGTAACCAGTCTAAAATCAACCATAATAGTAGAATTATCAGCTATGAAAGGATCCCTATAATAAGTGATAACATGTTCATATTGGTATATCCCTTCAGTATTCCCAAAAGCTTTGTCTATTGTGCATATGACCCTGTCATCACCCCATTGTTTGATGGAACAAGTGTAAAATTATCCCTTCCAAGATAATTCATTCCCCTACAAATGTTGATTGCAGTCCTTGAATCTATAATTTTGCCTAAGCTACTGTTGCTCCATACTTTCTTTCTTGACTACTCATGACTGCATTGAATTACCCTATAATTATACACAGTTTAAGATAGCTAGAATTTTTCATCCTTACCTACATATCCTTTCTTTGCTCCATCATATTATACTCATACGTAAAAGTTGCACAATACTTTAGACTAAAAATTTCTTATTTAAATGACACGATGTAAAGACTGAACCTGCTCTTCTATTATTTGCACATTATAAAGCTTGTTTTCCCATGCTATTCATATTCAACCAATCACTGTCATTTTGTAATTGCAGACAAATGCCCAACATAGTACCAGTTGATTAGCTATATTGATGGTTTTATTTTCCTTTACCCTAGTTTCTACAAAAACAGCTAAATAAATATGATTCCTCAGCAAATATTTCTTATTTATTACGCTCACATTTTACACTAACCACTTCATATTATATTCGTTTATCCCCTCCTTCATCAAAAGAGAGATTATATGGCGTCTCCTGATCATCAACTCCTCGTAGCAACTCATATTCATTATTTGATTGATGCTCATAGACTTTTGAGAAGGTTTGATTGAGCTGCTTGGTGACATTTGACCTTCTTCTCTTACTACCAATAGTTTTCCATTCACGATGCCTCTTTGAATTAGTGATTGGTCTACTTGAGCTTGCTAAGGTTGTAATTGTTGGAAAAATTACTACAATATTGATATGAAACTAAACACTTCTTTTGATTTGAATCCCTAAAATCACATCAGTATCTCCAAGGTCTTTCATTATAAATTTAGAAAATAAAAATTTCTTAGTCTCATTTAAAATATTCACATTAGGGACAAAGATTAACAAGTCATCCACATATAAACATATAATTACACAATCTGATCCTATCCTTTTATAATAAACACAGGTAATAGATGAATTAACAACAAAGCCATTATCCATTAATGTGAAATTAAATTTTTCATACCACTGCTTAGGTGCCTGCTTAAGTCCATATAGGGACTTTTTCAATTTGCATACTCTATCCTATTGTCCTAGGACTACAAAACCCTCAGGGTGCGTCATATAGATCTCTTCCTCTAAATTACCATTTCAAATGCAGTTTTAACATTTATTTGGTGTACCACTGAATTATGAATAGCGGCTAGAGCAATAAGAGTCCTAATGGTTGCTATTGTAGTCACAGGAGAATAAGTATCAAAATAATCAACACCTTTCTTTTGGTTAAAGTCCCTAATCACAATTCTAGACTTATATTTATTAATTGTACCATAAGGCCTCAATTTATTCTTAAATATCCACTTGCTACTTATGAGTTTACAACTTTTAGGCAAATCATACAAGTTCCACGTGTGATTAGAGACAACAGTATTTAATTCACTTTTAATAGCCTCTTTTCAAAACATTGCATCTATTGAACTCATTACTTTATCATAAGTTTTAGGGTCTTCTTCTATTCAGTAGATAGACACTAATTCATCATTTAAAGTGTCAATATCAAAACCCTCAGTTAAGAATATAGTGATAAAATTAGGACCAAAACTAGTCTCAATTCTACATCTTTTACTCCTTCTAAGTTCATTTTCATGCTCATTAGCATTAACATCAGAAGCATGCATAACATAGATATAGAAGTATTATTTTGCACATCGCTAGGCACATGATTTTTCAATAATCATTTAATAATATAAATCTATATGCAACACTATTTTGAGAATAACCAATAAAGACAGAGACAAAAGTCTTAGAGCCTACATTTACCCGTCTAAAATCAGGTAGACCAACCTTAGCCAAACACCCCCACAATTTCAGAAATTTTAAGTTATTGACAAATACTTTTCATAGCTCATATGAGGTCTTATCTAACTTTTGATGAGGGACTATATTAAGAATATAGCATGCAGACAAGACAGCTTTCCTCCACATATAGTCAGGTAGACCTGAGCTTAAAATCATATAATTCATCATTTCCTTAATAGTTCTATTCTTTCGTTCAGCTATACCATTTTGTTGGGGAGTATAAGGAGCACTAAACTCGTGGATAATATCATTTTTCTCACAAAAATCTTTTAGAGTTTTAGTACTATATTCACCACCTCTATCAGACCTAAATCTCTTGATTTTCCTGTCTAATTGATTTTCTACTAGTAACTTTAAAGGTTTCTTGGCATGATTTGCTTCTACACATACAAGACATTTAGAAATATCATCAATATTTACTGTAGGAATTAATTTCATTTTTCTAAGTTTTTTAATAGAAGCAATATTAATATGACCTAACCTACCATGTCATAAATTAATAGACTCAGCCATATAAGCAGAATTAGAAATACTTGCATTGACAATCTCTTGATCAATGTTTAGTACGAATAAGCCCCCACTAAGGTATCCTTTTCCAACAAAGTATCCTCCACTAGAAATAATTATTATATCAGCTTCAAAAATAAGTTTAAAGCCTACTTTATTGAGAAGTGCTCCAGAAACTAAGTTTGTACGGAGCAAAGGAACATATAGAACATTGTTTAATACTAATGTTTTACTAGAAGTTAATTTAAGAGAAAATTTTCCATTACTCATAACCCCAGCAGTAGTGGAGTTACCCATGTAGACACACTCGCCATCAATGAACTCCACAAAGTTATGGAGCAACTCTTTATTGGGAAATGCCTTGAAGCCCCCGTGTCCAACACCCAGTCAGTCTTGTTAGCGACCAGGTTCGTCTCGATGATTACTGCAGCAATCACTTCATCACCCTCAACAAGATGAACTTGGGCATTATTTTTCCCCCCTTGTTTTGACTTTTGTAGACTATCCCATATTTCCTTAGTAGATTTGTAAGTAACAAATAAATCAAAAAAAATATTAGTCATATGACTCAATGAATGCCCTCTAGCATTTATGTTATCTTTTTTAATCTTCTTTTTACCAAATTCATCAACAATCATAACAGTATTAGAACCAGTAATGATGTTAGAACCATAATTTAATAAAAAACATAATCAACTTCTAATTATTCTAGGAAAATAAAATGACCGACTTTTAAAATTATTTTCGTCCAATGGCTCAATTTTTGACAAACCAAGAAAAGTTTTGTTCAAAGAAATAGCCATTTATCAATATTGTATGTAAGAAAGTTGCTTTCAAATTGTTGGAAAAATTACTACAATATTGATATGAAACTGGAATTAATAATAGTAAGAGAATAGTCATAAAAACTGTGTTGTGGCAAGCCACTGCCTTGAAAGCGATTTTGGCCCAACTTCGGTACAAATCCTTCTAGCCGGTCTCTCCCAAGGTTCCACAGCTACTTCAAAACTCGTGCACTCATGGCTGGAAGTTTGGAGGTTGCCTAAACAAATTGTCCATAACCATTCAAGAGGAAGAGGAAAGAAGGAAAATGGTTTCTTTCTTTATGTGGTGTGTTTTTATCTTCTCCAAAGACACCCTTTATATAGTATTTGAAAGTGGAGTTGCAATAGTGATATTTAATGGTATTAAAGAACCATTAATTTGCATGATACATAATTCTATTAGAACAGATATTTAGTATATATGTATTCATCTCCTTTGTAACGTAGAAGTTATTCATCTTTGCATTACACTAAATGAATAAATGTAGAATTAATTCTACAGTAATCGATGTAGGTGTTATCACTAAAAGGTATTCTTTAGAATATCACAAGGTTTAGAAGACAACAAAGAAGAGTCTTGATCCATACTGTTTTGTATCTGCTCCTTTTCACTATGCAATTTATCTACTTGCTCTTTTCCTTAGGCCCTGATTACCAGTCCCTACTAGTACTTATTTGAGCTTCCTTGGTTGTTTTTTCTAGCCTCGTCAGGTGCCTAATCTCCAAACATTGAGAAAACAATAGTGGATTCCATTCATAAGGTACTTGTTGTAGAATCTGTTTTTCCGAAGTATCCATAATAAGAATTTCACAAGGTAATTTTTTGGTCACATTATTCTAGTTTATGTAGCAGTACATGCATCTGCAAAAAACATCCTCCCAATGGCACTTGCTATTCCGCTCAATGAATTATTGCTCCAACAAATAGGGGTGTGCATCGGTCGGTTCGGTTCGATTTTATGTGTTATTGGTTCGATTTATCAGTTTTCGGTTTCTAAATATGTAAAACTAATAACCAACCAATAAGATATTTTCTTTATCGGTTTTGGTTTATCGGTTTTTGGTCCTTAACGGTTCGGTTTTTTATTTAACCAATAAGAAAATACTTATAAAATAGAAATAGGAACAACTAACTTAAAAAAAATGAAATCTTAGTTACCGCCAAAATCCTGCGCAATGCATTTTAGTTTAGAAGAATCTTCAAACTTAAACTGAATGTTAGTTAGAAAAAAAAATAAATCCTAATTGTTGGAAGCTATAAATGCTTCAAGCTTTTCAATACGATAATAACCGAGGTTTATATTGTGCCTTTGTTGCCCTGAATAGGTTAATACTTTGTGAATCACTGAATTATGAATAGGTAGTGCATATAATATATATATATATATATGCATACACATATCTATTTATCTATCTAGATAGATAGATAGACAGATAGATAGAGAGATATAGAGAGAGATTTATATATAACATAAATAGGGATAATATAATAACTTAGTGTATCCTTATTGGGTTATCGATTTAACCGATAACCCAATAAGCTAAAATCGAAACCGAACCGTTTACCCAATAAATTTTTTAAAAAAAGCAATAAAAATCTGTTAACCCAATAACACTTTTATCGATTCGATTTATTGTTGGTTTCAATTTTTACACATCCCAACCAACAATTGAGTGGCAGTTTTGGAAACTTTATCCATAAAGAAGTTTCTATCAAGAACACAGCCTTAGTATTAAAATCAGCGGACCAATTTTTTGAAATCATTGGGCGATTATTTACAGTATATACCATTCGTCATGATAGTAGATGTTTGGGATTACCACTTGCGACCAATTTTGAGCTACAAATCAAACCAGATCCAGCTCTTCTTCATTTCAACTATCTCCATTTTTCCTAAGTTCTCATGGCGATTGATGACACATGGATTAATTAAATTGAATGGTTAAGATTTAATTTATTTCAAATATAATAAATATATTATATCAATTAAAAATAGGCTGTTCATCTCTTTCCTTTCTCAATCTTCCCTTCAAGATCAATTATTTCTCTAAATTTTCTCTCATTCCCTCCAAAATTTATCAGTTCTAATTTGACAGTTAATGACGCACATAAAAAATAAGGATGACTCTAAGGATTACTTCAATTCTATTTTAAAGGTTGTAATAGCCAACGCAATTTTCCATCCTCATTATGTATTTTATTTTCCCTATAATTTTTTCTTTACACTTTAGC
This sequence comes from Capsicum annuum, assembly GCF_002878395.1. Classification (NCBI taxonomy): domain Eukaryota; kingdom Viridiplantae; phylum Streptophyta; class Magnoliopsida; order Solanales; family Solanaceae; genus Capsicum; species Capsicum annuum. The sequence continues at coordinate 194,403,650 of NC_061119.1, read as the reverse complement.
TGAAACCAAGAAGCTTGTGGAAAAAAACTAACTAGTGAAAAAAAGAAACGAAGAAATTGAAATCCATCATCGTCTTTAGGATTTACCATGTGAATTTTTTTAGGAGATAAAAGTGTTTTATGGGATATTTTCAATTTATTTTTTCACCTCGTTATCCCTTGTTGAAACATATATTATATAAGTAATAAGTAATCTAATTTAAAATGTGTATAAGAAAGGTATATTTTTAGGTGCTGCCAAATTACAACTGATAGATTTTGGAGAGAATAAGAGAAAAATTAGAGAAATAATCAGTCTTTTAGGGAATATTTAGAAAGGAAAGAAATAAACAATCTATTTTTAGTTGATATAATATATTTATTATATTAATTTGATTAGACATTTAATTTGAAATAAATTAAATTTTAATCATTTAATTTAATTAGGTCTTGTGTCATCAATAAAGATAGAAACTTGAGAAAATGGAGAGAGTGAAAATGGAGAGGAGCCGGATCCATTCTCCAGTTACATACACTATACACTATAAGAGCACACTTACGTTCTTTTGTTTTGAGATCTACTTCAACTTTATCCAATTAAACTACAAATTTATCATCCTTCACCTCTGGTGTAATATAATAGATGTCTAGACCTATCATGTCTTTTTAAAGTAAAATACTCTTTTTCAAATAAAGAAAAAGTAATAATGTTCTTCTCGCTTACATTATGCGTTTAATCGTCACTTTAATATCTTAATTAAAAATTTGTCCTTATTAAATAATGTAATACAAAATAGATAGGAAGAGATCGGACCTGTGAAATATGAAGAAAATGGTTGTTACAACGGTGAGGACACAGAGGTGAACCCAAGATTTGAAGTATGTGGGTGCACCGGTGTTGTCAAAGGCGTGCATAAGCCTCGAAGCAAGACTCAAAATGTGTTGAGCGCTCGTCTTGCTTAATGTGCAGCTTAGGTTCTAATTTCTAATACATACTTTCCCTTGTCAATGAGCCTTTCTAAAGAAACGGATTATTTCACTTTATCAAAAAAAAAAAAAAATCGTTATATATTTGTCATTCATGCTTATATTATTAGTCTTGGACTACACATATATTTATATTTTTTCTTTCATTAGGCCTTTTTTTTTTGTTAAATCTCGACTATGGACTATTAAACACCATATATACCCAAGACGGAGAAGAATT